>NW_028294179.1:0-39049 GCF_964341445.2 Mesoplodon mirus | reverse complement strand
GTCACAAAGAAAGAAAACTACAGGCCAATATCACTGATGAACATAGATGCAAAAATCCTCAAGAAAATACTAGCAAACAGAATCCAACAGCACATTAAAAGGATCATACACCATGATCAAGTGGGGTTTATTCCAGGAATGCAAGGATTCTTCAATATATGCAAATCAATCAACGTGATACACCATATTAACAAATTGAAGGAGAAAAACCATATGATCATCTCAATAGATGCAGAGAAAGCTTTCGACAAAATTCAACACCCATTTATGATAAAAACCCTGCAGAAAGTAGGCATAGAGGGAACTTTCCTCAACATCATAAAGGCCATATATGACAAACCCACAGCCAGCATCGTCCTCAATGGTGAAAAACTGAAAGCATTTCCACTAAGATCAGGAACAAGACAAGGTTGCCCACTCTCACCACTCTTATTCAACATAGTTTTGGAAGTTTTAGCCACAGCAATCAGAGAAGAAAAGGAAATAAAAGGAATCCAAATCGGAAAAGAAGAAGTAAAGCTGTCACTGGTTGCAGATGACATGATACTATACATAGAGAATCCTAAAGATGCTACCAGAAAACTACTAGAGCTAATCAATGAATTTGGTAAAGTAGCAGGATACAAAATTAATGCACAGAAATCTCTGGCATTCCTATATACTAATGATGAAAAATCTGAAAGTGAAATCAAGGAAACACTCCCATTTACCATTGCAACAAAAAGAATAAAATATCTAGGAATAAACCTACCTAAGGAGACAAAAGACCTGTATGCAGAAAATTATAAGACACTGATGAAAGAAATTAAAGATGATACAAATAGATGGAGAGATGTACCATGTTCTTGGATTGGAAGAATCAACATTGTGAAAATGACTCTACTACCCAAAGCAATCTACAGATTCAATGCAATCCCTATCAAACTACCACTGGCATTTTTCACAGAACTAGAACAAAAAATTTCACAATTTGTATGGAAACACCAAAGACCCCGAATAGCCAAAGCAATCTTGAGAATGAAAAATGGAGCTGGAGGAATCAGGCTCCCTGACTTCAGACTATACTACAAAGCTACAGTAATCAAGACAGTGTGGTACTGGCACAAAAACAGAAAGATAGATCAAGGGAACAGGATAGAAAGCCCAGAGATAAACCCACGCACATATGGTCACCTTATCTTCGATAAAGGAGGCAGGAATGTACAGTGGAGAAAGGACCGTCTCTTCAATAAGTGGTGCTGGGAAAGCTGGACAGGGACATGTAAAAGTATGAGATTAGATCACTCCCTAACACCATACACAAAAATAAGCTCAAAATGGATTAAAGACCTAAATGTAAGGCCAGACACTATCAAACTCTTAGAGGAAAGCATAGGCAGAACACTCTATGACATAAATCACAGCAAGATCCTTTTTGACCCACCTCCTAGAGAAATGGAAATAAAGACAAAAATAAACACATGGGACCTAATGAAACTTAAAAGCTTTTGCACAGCAAAGGAAACCATAAACAAGACCAAAAGACAACCCTCAGAATGGGAGAAAATATTTGCAAATGAAGCACCTGACAAAGGATTAATCTCCAAAATTTATAAGCAGCTCATGCAGCTCAATAACAAAAAAACAAACAACCCAATCCAAAAATGGACAGAAGACCTAAATAGACATTTCTCCACAAAAGATATACAGATTGCCAACAAACACATGAAAGGATGCTCAACATCTTTACTCATTAGAGAAATGCAAATCAAAACTACGATGAGATATCATCTCACACCAGTCAGAATGGCCATCATCAAAAAATCTAGAAACAATAAATGCTGGAGAGGGTGTGGAAAAAAGGGAACTCTCTTGCACTGCTGGTGGGAATGTGAATTGGTACAGCCACTATGGAGAACGGTATGGAGGTTCTTGAAAAAACTACAAATAGAACTACCCTATGACCCAGCAATCCCACTACTGAGCTTATACCCTGAGAAAACCATAATTCAAAAAGAGACATGTACCAAAATGTTCATAGCAGCCCTAGTTACAATAGCCCAGAGATGGAAACAACCTATGTGTCCATCATCGGATGAATGGGTAAAGAAGATGTGGCACATATATACGATGGAATATTACTCAGCCATAAAAAGAAACGGAATTGAGCTATCTGTAATGAGGTGGATGGACCTAGAGCCTGTCATACAGAGTGAAGTAAGTCAGAAAGAGAAAGACAAATACTGTATGCTGACACATATATAGAGAATTTAAGGGGAAAAAATGTCATGAAGAACATAGGGGTAAGACAGGAATAAAGACACAGACCTACTAGAGAATGGACTTGAGGATATGGGGAGGGGGAAGGGTAAGCTGTGACAAAGTGAAAGAGCGGCATGGACATATATACACTACCAAACGTAAGGTAGATAGCTAGTGGGAAGCAGCCGCATAGCACAGGGAGATCAGCTCGGTGCTTTGTGACCGCCTGGAGGGGTGGGATAGGGAGGGTGGGAGGGAGACGCAAAAGGGAGGGGATATGGGAACATATGTATATGTATAACTGATGAAATTTGTTATAAAGCAAAAAAAAAAATAAAAAATAAAATAACCTGCTGTATAAAAACATAAATATAATTAAATTTCAAATTTTTAAAAAATAAAATTTAAACATAAAACAGAAAAATGTTGTTCCCTTCACAGATGTATTTATATGAATGAATTATTTCCATGCTTATATCTATAAATACATAAAAGAGGAATAAAATCTAAATTGAACCAAAAAATAAAAAATAAAACTAAACCCACCAGTTATACAGAGGAAAACCCTATCAGGGAACTTGCTCCAGCGGTAAACAATTCTGAAATTGGTCAGTGGTGGGGAATCATCTGCCATACAGCCAGCAGCACCCCCCTCACCCCCCGCAAGGAGTGTCCTCATTGCAAAGCTAGGGGACCGTGCCGAGGCGTCTGTGAGTAAACGTGAGCTGAGCCCCAGGCCAGCTGCTGCTGAACTGTTCCCACCCTTCCCAGGTAAAACACCTGAATATGTACAAGGACTTGAAAGCCTAGAGAAAGGGCCGTGGAGCCACACCAGCGACATCATGCAGGCCAACTTTGTGCCTGCAGGCCAGCCAGGATGGTCCTGGCCCCGGGCGCTCTTCTGGAAGCTTTCCATTGCCCTGCCTGAGATACCCCTCCTGTCCCGGCCCCCACTGCTTTTTTCCTTCCTCACCTCTGCCCAGAGAGAAATTCCAGCGGGAGGTATGGGTGACACATCCTGTTCTTTAGCAGGTGGCAGCCTGGCAACTCCTGCAGAAAGTCCAGCAGAGCCCCACTCACACCGGGCCACCCACAAAGCCGTGGCCCCTCACTCCCTCCCACCAGCACAGCCCCGCCACTGCTGACGGGGCAGAGAATATGGCGTCAGGCACAGCTGCAGGGGCTCTTGCTGCCTGGAGCGCTGTTTATATTGACCTCAACCCAGGCACACCTGGGGAGGGCTGGCCGGCAGGGTCAGGCTGCCCTGGTCAGCTAATCCTCACCCCTCAGGGACTCACTTTGCAGAAAATGGACCTCTCTAAGACAGAACATTAGCCAAGGAACAAAGGACACAATGCCATTTGCAGCACCGTAGATGAGTCTAGAGGTAATCACGTGACTTGTAGTAAGTCAGAAAGAGTAGGACACATATCGTATGATATCACTTATAGGTGTTACCTAAAAATGGATACCAGTGCAGATATTTCCACAGAGTAGGGCAATCACAGATTCATTAAACAAACTTATGGTTCACCAATGGAAAGGTGTGAGGATTGGATCTATTAGGATATTGGGGTTAACAGACATATACAAACACAGGTGAAATATATAATCACCAAAGACCTACGGAATACCAAGAGAAGACTACTCAATATTCTGTCATAACGTACATGGGAAAAGGATCCCAGGAAGAACAGACATATGTATATGTGTAAAAGAACCACATCTTGCACACCTACAACAAGCCAAACATTGTAATCAAACTTGCTGTGATAAAAAATAAAAAAATTAAATTTAAAAAACGAACAAGTAGTGAGACAAACTTAAGGGGCTTTCTCCTGGCACATTCCATTCTAAATGACAACTTAGAACACGACTTCCATTGAGGCTCTGTTGTCCTAGTAACCAGATTTGGTAAGGGAGAACTGCTGCCACCTTGTGGCCGTTTCACACAACAGCAGCTTTAATCCCAGCGCTAATGGTCAGTTGATATTCAAAATCATTGCAGGCCTGTAAATGACACCTGCTCTGAAAACCAATCCTGGGGTCATATATCGACCAAAAAATTCAAAAGACGTCCATATTTCAAAAAGACAGTTTCAAGAGGCATATTTTATGCACATTAGTGTTCTGCCTCTTTTTCTTTCTTTTTTGTTAAAGAAACGGAAATGGAAAGAGGCAAACCTCAGAATGGGCGAAAATATTTGCAAACAAATCAATGGACAGAGGTTTAATCTCCAATATATATAAACAGTTCATGCAGCTTAATACTAAAAAAACAAACAACCCAATACAAAAATGGGCAGAAGATCTAAAGAGACGTTTCTTCAAAGAAGACACAGAGATGGCCAAGACGCACATGAAAAGCTGCTCAACATCACTAATTATTAGAGAAATGCAAATCAAAACTACAATGAGGTATCACCTCACACCTGTTAGAATCGGCATCATCAGAAAATCCACAAACAACAAATTCTGGGGAGGGGGTGGACAAAAAGAACCCTCTTCCACTATTGGTGGGAATGAAAATTGATACAGTCACTATGGAGAACAGTATGGAGGTTCCTTAAAAAACTCAAAATAGAATTACCATATGATCCAGCAATCCCACTTCTGGGCATATACCCAGAGAAAACTATAAATCAAAAAGACACATTCACCACAATGTTCATTGCAGCACTATTTACAATAGCCAGGTAATGGAAGCAACCTAAATGCCTTAAAGCAATTGGAGAAAGAAGAACGCAAACATCCCAAAGTTAGCAGAAGGAAAGAAATCATAAAAATCAGATCAGAAATAAAAAGAAATGAAGGAAACGATAGCAAAGATCAATAAAACTAAAAGCTGGTTCTTTGAGAAGATAAACAAAATTGATAAACCATTAGCCAGACTCATCAAGAAAAAAAAAGGGAGAAGACTCAAATCAATAGAATTAGAAATGAAAAAGGAGAAGTAACAACTGACACTGCAGAAATACAAAAGATCATGAGAGATTACTACAAGCAACTCTATGCCTATAAAATGGACAACCTGGAAGAAATGGACAAATTCTTAGAAACGCACAACCTGCCAAGGCTGAATCAGGAAGAAATAGAAAATATGAACAGACCAATCACAAGCACTGAAATTGAAACTGTGATTAAAAATCTTCCAACAAACAAAAGCCCAGGACCAGATGGCTTCACAGGCGAATTCTATCAAGCATTTAGAGAAGAGCTAACACCTATCCTTCTCAAACTCTTCCAAAATATAGCAGAGGGAGGAACACTCCCAAACTCATTCTACGTGGCCACCATCACCTTGATACCAAAACCAGACAAGGATGTCACAAAGAAAGAAAACTACAGGCCAATATCACTGATGAACATAGATGCAAAAATCCTCAAGAAAATACTAGCAAACAGAATCCAACAGCACATTAAAAGGATCATACACCATGATCAAGTGGGGTTTATTCCAGGAATGCAAGGATTCTTCAATATATGCAAATCAATCAACGTGATACACCATATTAACAAATTGAAGGAGAAAAACCATATGATCATCTCAATAGATGCAGAGAAAGCTTTCGACAAAATTCAACACCCATTTATGATAAAAACCCTGCAGAAAGTAGGCATAGAGGGAACTTTCCTCAACATCATAAAGGCCATATATGACAAACCCACAGCCAGCATCGTCCTCAATGGTGAAAAACTGAAAGCATTTCCACTAAGATCAGGAACAAGACAAGGTTGCCCACTCTCACCACTCTTATTCAACATAGTTTTGGAAGTTTTAGCCACAGCAATCAGAGAAGAAAAGGAAATAAAAGGAATCCAAATCGGAAAAGAAGAAGTAAAGCTGTCACTGGTTGCAGATGACATGATACTATACATAGAGAATCCTAAAGATGCTACCAGAAAACTACTAGAGCTAATCAATGAATTTGGTAAAGTAGCAGGATACAAAATTAATGCACAGAAATCTCTGGCATTCCTATATACTAATGATGAAAAATCTGAAAGTGAAATCAAGGAAACACTCCCATTTACCATTGCAACAAAAAGAATAAAATATCTAGGAATAAACCTACCTAAGGAGACAAAAGACCTGTATGCAGAAAATTATAAGACACTGATGAAAGAAATTAAAGATGATACAAATAGATGGAGAGATGTACCATGTTCTTGGATTGGAAGAATCAACATTGTGAAAATGACTCTACTACCCAAAGCAATCTACAGATTCAATGCAATCCCTATCAAACTACCACTGGCATTTTTCACAGAACTAGAACAAAAAATTTCACAATTTGTATGGAAACACCAAAGACCCCGAATAGCCAAAGCAATCTTGAGAATGAAAAATGGAGCTGGAGGAATCAGGCTCCCTGACTTCAGACTATACTACAAAGCTACAGTAATCAAGACAGTGTGGTACTGGCACAAAAACAGAAAGATAGATCAAGGGAACAGGATAGAAAGCCCAGAGATAAACCCACGCACATATGGTCACCTTATCTTCGATAAAGGAGGCAGGAATGTACAGTGGAGAAAGGACCGTCTCTTCAATAAGTGGTGCTGGGAAAGCTGGACAGGGACATGTAAAAGTATGAGATTAGATCACTCCCTAACACCATACACAAAAATAAGCTCAAAATGGATTAAAGACCTAAATGTAAGGCCAGACACTATCAAACTCTTAGAGGAAAGCATAGGCAGAACACTCTATGACATAAATCACAGCAAGATCCTTTTTGACCCACCTCCTAGAGAAATGGAAATAAAGACAAAAATAAACACATGGGACCTAATGAAACTTAAAAGCTTTTGCACAGCAAAGGAAACCATAAACAAGACCAAAAGACAACCCTCAGAATGGGAGAAAATATTTGCAAATGAAGCACCTGACAAAGGATTAATCTCCAAAATTTATAAGCAGCTCATGCAGCTCAATAACAAAAAAACAAACAACCCAATCCAAAAATGGACAGAAGACCTAAATAGACATTTCTCCACAAAAGATATACAGATTGCCAACAAACACATGAAAGGATGCTCAACATCTTTACTCATTAGAGAAATGCAAATCAAAACTACGATGAGATATCATCTCACACCAGTCAGAATGGCCATCATCAAAAAATCTAGAAACAATAAATGCTGGAGAGGGTGTGGAAAAAAGGGAACTCTCTTGCACTGCTGGTGGGAATGTGAATTGGTACAGCCACTATGGAGAACGGTATGGAGGTTCTTGAAAAAACTACAAATAGAACTACCCTATGACCCAGCAATCCCACTACTGAGCTTATACCCTGAGAAAACCATAATTCAAAAAGAGACATGTACCAAAATGTTCATAGCAGCCCTAGTTACAATAGCCCAGAGATGGAAACAACCTATGTGTCCATCATCGGATGAATGGGTAAAGAAGATGTGGCACATATATACGATGGAATATTACTCAGCCATAAAAAGAAACGGAATTGAGCTATCTGTAATGAGGTGGATGGACCTAGAGCCTGTCATACAGAGTGAAGTAAGTCAGAAAGAGAAAGACAAATACTGTATGCTGACACATATATAGAGAATTTAAGGGGAAAAAATGTCATGAAGAACATAGGGGTAAGACAGGAATAAAGACACAGACCTACTAGAGAATGGACTTGAGGATATGGGGAGGGGGAAGGGTAAGCTGTGACAAAGTGAAAGAGCGGCATGGACATATATACACTACCAAACGTAAGGTAGATAGCTAGTGGGAAGCAGCCGCATAGCACAGGGAGATCAGCTCGGTGCTTTGTGACCGCCTGGAGGGGTGGGATAGGGAGGGTGGGAGGGAGACGCAAAAGGGAGGGGATATGGGAACATATGTATATGTATAACTGATGAAATTTGTTATAAAGCAAAAAAAAAAATAAAAAATAAAATAACCTGCTGTATAAAAACATAAATATAATTAAATTTCAAATTTTTAAAAAATAAAATTTAAACATAAAACAGAAAAATGTTGTTCCCTTCACAGATGTATTTATATGAATGAATTATTTCCATGCTTATATCTATAAATACATAAAAGAGGAATAAAATCTAAATTGAACCAAAAAATAAAAAATAAAACTAAACCCACCAGTTATACAGAGGAAAACCCTATCAGGGAACTTGCTCCAGCGGTAAACAATTCTGAAATTGGTCAGTGGTGGGGAATCATCTGCCATACAGCCAGCAGCACCCCCCTCACCCCCCGCAAGGAGTGTCCTCATTGCAAAGCTAGGGGACCGTGCCGAGGCGTCTGTGAGTAAACGTGAGCTGAGCCCCAGGCCAGCTGCTGCTGAACTGTTCCCACCCTTCCCAGGTAAAACACCTGAATATGTACAAGGACTTGAAAGCCTAGAGAAAGGGCCGTGGAGCCACACCAGCGACATCATGCAGGCCAACTTTGTGCCTGCAGGCCAGCCAGGATGGTCCTGGCCCCGGGCGCTCTTCTGGAAGCTTTCCATTGCCCTGCCTGAGATACCCCTCCTGTCCCGGCCCCCACTGCTTTTTTCCTTCCTCACCTCTGCCCAGAGAGAAATTCCAGCGGGAGGTATGGGTGACACATCCTGTTCTTTAGCAGGTGGCAGCCTGGCAACTCCTGCAGAAAGTCCAGCAGAGCCCCACTCACACCGGGCCACCCACAAAGCCGTGGCCCCTCACTCCCTCCCACCAGCACAGCCCCGCCACTGCTGACGGGGCAGAGAATATGGCGTCAGGCACAGCTGCAGGGGCTCTTGCTGCCTGGAGCGCTGTTTATATTGACCTCAACCCAGGCACACCTGGGGAGGGCTGGCCGGCAGGGTCAGGCTGCCCTGGTCAGCTAATCCTCACCCCTCAGGGACTCACTTTGCAGAAAATGGACCTCTCTAAGACAGAACATTAGCCAAGGAACAAAGGACACAATGCCATTTGCAGCACCGTAGATGAGTCTAGAGGTAATCACGTGACTTGTAGTAAGTCAGAAAGAGTAGGACACATATCGTATGATATCACTTATAGGTGTTACCTAAAAATGGATACCAGTGCAGATATTTCCACAGAGTAGGGCAATCACAGATTCATTAAACAAACTTATGGTTCACCAATGGAAAGGTGTGAGGATTGGATCTATTAGGATATTGGGGTTAACAGACATATACAAACACAGGTGAAATATATAATCACCAAAGACCTACGGAATACCAAGAGAAGACTACTCAATATTCTGTCATAACGTACATGGGAAAAGGATCCCAGGAAGAACAGACATATGTATATGTGTAAAAGAACCACATCTTGCACACCTACAACAAGCCAAACATTGTAATCAAACTTGCTGTGATAAAAAATAAAAAAATTAAATTTAAAAAACGAACAAGTAGTGAGACAAACTTAAGGGGCTTTCTCCTGGCACATTCCATTCTAAATGACAACTTAGAACACGACTTCCATTGAGGCTCTGTTGTCCTAGTAACCAGATTTGGTAAGGGAGAACTGCTGCCACCTTGTGGCCGTTTCACACAACAGCAGCTTTAATCCCAGCGCTAATGGTCAGTTGATATTCAAAATCATTGCAGGCCTGTAAATGACACCTGCTCTGAAAACCAATCCTGGGGTCATATATCGACCAAAAAATTCAAAAGACGTCCATATTTCAAAAAGACAGTTTCAAGAGGCATATTTTATGCACATTAGTGTTCTGCCTCTTTTTCTTTCTTTTTTGTTAAAGAAACGGAAATGGAAAGAGGCAAACCTCAGAATGGGCGAAAATATTTGCAAACAAATCAATGGACAGAGGTTTAATCTCCAATATATATAAACAGTTCATGCAGCTTAATACTAAAAAAACAAACAACCCAATACAAAAATGGGCAGAAGATCTAAAGAGACGTTTCTTCAAAGAAGACACAGAGATGGCCAAGACGCACATGAAAAGCTGCTCAACATCACTAATTATTAGAGAAATGCAAATCAAAACTACAATGAGGTATCACCTCACACCTGTTAGAATCGGCATCATCAGAAAATCCACAAACAACAAATTCTGGGGAGGGGGTGGACAAAAAGAACCCTCTTCCACTATTGGTGGGAATGAAAATTGATACAGTCACTATGGAGAACAGTATGGAGGTTCCTTAAAAAACTCAAAATAGAATTACCATATGATCCAGCAATCCCACTTCTGGGCATATACCCAGAGAAAACTATAAATCAAAAAGACACATTCACCACAATGTTCATTGCAGCACTATTTACAATAGCCAGGTAATGGAAGCAACCTAAATGCCTTAAAGCAATTGGAGAAAGAAGAACGCAAACATCCCAAAGTTAGCAGAAGGAAAGAAATCATAAAAATCAGATCAGAAATAAAAAGAAATGAAGGAAACGATAGCAAAGATCAATAAAACTAAAAGCTGGTTCTTTGAGAAGATAAACAAAATTGATAAACCATTAGCCAGACTCATCAAGAAAAAAAAAGGGAGAAGACTCAAATCAATAGAATTAGAAATGAAAAAGGAGAAGTAACAACTGACACTGCAGAAATACAAAAGATCATGAGAGATTACTACAAGCAACTCTATGCCTATAAAATGGACAACCTGGAAGAAATGGACAAATTCTTAGAAACGCACAACCTGCCAAGGCTGAATCAGGAAGAAATAGAAAATATGAACAGACCAATCACAAGCACTGAAATTGAAACTGTGATTAAAAATCTTCCAACAAACAAAAGCCCAGGACCAGATGGCTTCACAGGCGAATTCTATCAAGCATTTAGAGAAGAGCTAACACCTATCCTTCTCAAACTCTTCCAAAATATAGCAGAGGGAGGAACACTCCCAAACTCATTCTACGTGGCCACCATCACCTTGATACCAAAACCAGACAAGGATGTCACAAAGAAAGAAAACTACAGGCCAATATCACTGATGAACATAGATGCAAAAATCCTCAAGAAAATACTAGCAAACAGAATCCAACAGCACATTAAAAGGATCATACACCATGATCAAGTGGGGTTTATTCCAGGAATGCAAGGATTCTTCAATATATGCAAATCAATCAACGTGATA
Source organism: Mesoplodon mirus (assembly GCF_964341445.2). Lineage (NCBI taxonomy): Eukaryota > Metazoa > Chordata > Mammalia > Artiodactyla > Ziphiidae > Mesoplodon > Mesoplodon mirus. The sequence goes on along the minus strand of NW_028294179.1, from coordinate 27,737 downwards.
CACCATATTAACAAATTGAAGGAGAAAAACCATATGATCATCTCAATAGATGCAGAGAAAGCTTTCGACAAAATTCAACACCCATTTATGATAAAAACCCTGCAGAAAGTAGGCATAGAGGGAACTTTCCTCAACATCATAAAGGCCATATATGACAAACCCACAGCCAGCATCGTCCTCAATGGTGAAAAACTGAAAGCATTTCCACTAAGATCAGGAACAAGACAAGGTTGCCCACTCTCACCACTCTTATTCAACATAGTTTTGGAAGTTTTAGCCACAGCAATCAGAGAAGAAAAGGAAATAAAAGGAATCCAAATCGGAAAAGAAGAAGTAAAGCTGTCACTGGTTGCAGATGACATGATACTATACATAGAGAATCCTAAAGATGCTACCAGAAAACTACTAGAGCTAATCAATGAATTTGGTAAAGTAGCAGGATACAAAATTAATGCACAGAAATCTCTGGCATTCCTATATACTAATGATGAAAAATCTGAAAGTGAAATCAAGGAAACACTCCCATTTACCATTGCAACAAAAAGAATAAAATATCTAGGAATAAACCTACCTAAGGAGACAAAAGACCTGTATGCAGAAAATTATAAGACACTGATGAAAGAAATTAAAGATGATACAAATAGATGGAGAGATGTACCATGTTCTTGGATTGGAAGAATCAACATTGTGAAAATGACTCTACTACCCAAAGCAATCTACAGATTCAATGCAATCCCTATCAAACTACCACTGGCATTTTTCACAGAACTAGAACAAAAAATTTCACAATTTGTATGGAAACACCAAAGACCCCGAATAGCCAAAGCAATCTTGAGAATGAAAAATGGAGCTGGAGGAATCAGGCTCCCTGACTTCAGACTATACTACAAAGCTACAGTAATCAAGACAGTGTGGTACTGGCACAAAAACAGAAAGATAGATCAAGGGAACAGGATAGAAAGCCCAGAGATAAACCCACGCACATATGGTCACCTTATCTTCGATAAAGGAGGCAGGAATGTACAGTGGAGAAAGGACCGTCTCTTCAATAAGTGGTGCTGGGAAAGCTGGACAGGGACATGTAAAAGTATGAGATTAGATCACTCCCTAACACCATACACAAAAATAAGCTCAAAATGGATTAAAGACCTAAATGTAAGGCCAGACACTATCAAACTCTTAGAGGAAAGCATAGGCAGAACACTCTATGACATAAATCACAGCAAGATCCTTTTTGACCCACCTCCTAGAGAAATGGAAATAAAGACAAAAATAAACACATGGGACCTAATGAAACTTAAAAGCTTTTGCACAGCAAAGGAAACCATAAACAAGACCAAAAGACAACCCTCAGAATGGGAGAAAATATTTGCAAATGAAGCACCTGACAAAGGATTAATCTCCAAAATTTATAAGCAGCTCATGCAGCTCAATAACAAAAAAACAAACAACCCAATCCAAAAATGGACAGAAGACCTAAATAGACATTTCTCCACAAAAGATATACAGATTGCCAACAAACACATGAAAGGATGCTCAACATCTTTACTCATTAGAGAAATGCAAATCAAAACTACGATGAGATATCATCTCACACCAGTCAGAATGGCCATCATCAAAAAATCTAGAAACAATAAATGCTGGAGAGGGTGTGGAAAAAAGGGAACTCTCTTGCACTGCTGGTGGGAATGTGAATTGGTACAGCCACTATGGAGAACGGTATGGAGGTTCTTGAAAAAACTACAAATAGAACTACCCTATGACCCAGCAATCCCACTACTGAGCTTATACCCTGAGAAAACCATAATTCAAAAAGAGACATGTACCAAAATGTTCATAGCAGCCCTAGTTACAATAGCCCAGAGATGGAAACAACCTATGTGTCCATCATCGGATGAACGGGTAAAGAAGATGTGGCACATATATACGATGGAATATTACTCAGCCATAAAAAGAAACGGAATTGAGCTATCTGTAATGAGGTGGATGGACCTAGAGCCTGTCATACAGAGTGAAGTAAGTCAGAAAGAGAAAGACAAATACTGTATGCTGACACATATATAGAGAATTTAAGGGGAAAAAATGTCATGAAGAACATAGGGGTAAGACAGGAATAAAGACACAGACCTACTAGAGAATGGACTTGAGGATATGGGGAGGGGGAAGGGTAAGCTGTGACAAAGTGAAAGAGCGGCATGGACATATATACACTACCAAACGTAAGGTAGATAGCTAGTGGGAAGCAGCCGCATAGCACAGGGAGATCAGCTCGGTGCTTTGTGACCGCCTGGAGGGGTGGGATAGGGAGGGTGGGAGGGAGACGCAAAAGGGAGGGGATATGGGAACATATGTATATGTATAACTGATGAAATTTGTTATAAAGCAAAAAAAAAAATAAAAAATAAAATAACCTGCTGTATAAAAACATAAATATAATTAAATTTCAAATTTTTAAAAAATAAAATTTAAACATAAAACAGAAAAATGTTGTTCCCTTCACAGATGTATTTATATGAATGAATTATTTCCATGCTTATATCTATAAATACATAAAAGAGGAATAAAATCTAAATTGAACCAAAAAATAAAAAATAAAACTAAACCCACCAGTTATACAGAGGAAAACCCTATCAGGGAACTTGCTCCAGCGGTAAACAATTCTGAAATTGGTCAGTGGTGGGGAATCATCTGCCATACAGCCAGCAGCACCCCCCTCACCCCCCGCAAGGAGTGTCCTCATTGCAAAGCTAGGGGACCGTGCCGAGGCGTCTGTGAGTAAACGTGAGCTGAGCCCCAGGCCAGCTGCTGCTGAACTGTTCCCACCCTTCCCAGGTAAAACACCTGAATATGTACAAGGACTTGAAAGCCTAGAGAAAGGGCCGTGGAGCCACACCAGCGACATCATGCAGGCCAACTTTGTGCCTGCAGGCCAGCCAGGATGGTCCTGGCCCCGGGCGCTCTTCTGGAAGCTTTCCATTGCCCTGCCTGAGATACCCCTCCTGTCCCGGCCCCCACTGCTTTTTTCCTTCCTCACCTCTGCCCAGAGAGAAATTCCAGCGGGAGGTATGGGTGACACATCCTGTTCTTTAGCAGGTGGCAGCCTGGCAACTCCTGCAGAAAGTCCAGCAGAGCCCCACTCACACCGGGCCACCCACAAAGCCGTGGCCCCTCACTCCCTCCCACCAGCACAGCCCCGCCACTGCTGACGGGGCAGAGAATATGGCGTCAGGCACAGCTGCAGGGGCTCTTGCTGCCTGGAGCGCTGTTTATATTGACCTCAACCCAGGCACACCTGGGGAGGGCTGGCCGGCAGGGTCAGGCTGCCCTGGTCAGCTAATCCTCACCCCTCAGGGACTCACTTTGCAGAAAATGGACCTCTCTAAGACAGAACATTAGCCAAGGAACAAAGGACACAATGCCATTTGCAGCACCGTAGATGAGTCTAGAGGTAATCACGTGACTTGTAGTAAGTCAGAAAGAGTAGGACACATATCGTATGATATCACTTATAGGTGTTACCTAAAAATGGATACCAGTGCAGATATTTCCACAGAGTAGGGCAATCACAGATTCATTAAACAAACTTATGGTTCACCAATGGAAAGGTGTGAGGATTGGATCTATTAGGATATTGGGGTTAACAGACATATACAAACACAGGTGAAATATATAATCACCAAAGACCTACGGAATACCAAGAGAAGACTACTCAATATTCTGTCATAACGTACATGGGAAAAGGATCCCAGGAAGAACAGACATATGTATATGTGTAAAAGAACCACATCTTGCACACCTACAACAAGCCAAACATTGTAATCAAACTTGCTGTGATAAAAAATAAAAAAATTAAATTTAAAAAACGAACAAGTAGTGAGACAAACTTAAGGGGCTTTCTCCTGGCACATTCCATTCTAAATGACAACTTAGAACACGACTTCCATTGAGGCTCTGTTGTCCTAGTAACCAGATTTGGTAAGGGAGAACTGCTGCCACCTTGTGGCCGTTTCACACAACAGCAGCTTTAATCCCAGCGCTAATGGTCAGTTGATATTCAAAATCATTGCAGGCCTGTAAATGACACCTGCTCTGAAAACCAATCCTGGGGTCATATATCGACCAAAAAATTCAAAAGACGTCCATATTTCAAAAAGACAGTTTCAAGAGGCATATTTTATGCACATTAGTGTTCTGCCTCTTTTTCTTTCTTTTTTGTTAAAGAAACGGAAATGGAAAGAGGCAAACCTCAGAATGGGCGAAAATATTTGCAAACAAATCAATGGACAGAGGTTTAATCTCCAATATATATAAACAGTTCATGCAGCTTAATACTAAAAAAACAAACAACCCAATACAAAAATGGGCAGAAGATCTAAAGAGACGTTTCTTCAAAGAAGACACAGAGATGGCCAAGACGCACATGAAAAGCTGCTCAACATCACTAATTATTAGAGAAATGCAAATCAAAACTACAATGAGGTATCACCTCACACCTGTTAGAATCGGCATCATCAGAAAATCCACAAACAACAAATTCTGGGGAGGGGGTGGACAAAAAGAACCCTCTTCCACTATTGGTGGGAATGAAAATTGATACAGTCACTATGGAGAACAGTATGGAGGTTCCTTAAAAAACTCAAAATAGAATTACCATATGATCCAGCAATCCCACTTCTGGGCATATACCCAGAGAAAACTATAAATCAAAAAGACACATTCACCACAATGTTCATTGCAGCACTATTTACAATAGCCAGGTAATGGAAGCAACCTAAATGCCTTAAAGCAATTGGAGAAAGAAGAACGCAAACATCCCAAAGTTAGCAGAAGGAAAGAAATCATAAAAATCAGATCAGAAATAAAAAGAAATGAAGGAAACGATAGCAAAGATCAATAAAACTAAAAGCTGGTTCTTTGAGAAGATAAACAAAATTGATAAACCATTAGCCAGACTCATCAAGAAAAAAAAAGGGAGAAGACTCAAATCAATAGAATTAGAAATGAAAAAGGAGAAGTAACAACTGACACTGCAGAAATACAAAAGATCATGAGAGATTACTACAAGCAACTCTATGCCTATAAAATGGACAACCTGGAAGAAATGGACAAATTCTTAGAAACGCACAACCTGCCAAGGCTGAATCAGGAAGAAATAGAAAATATGAACAGACCAATCACAAGCACTGAAATTGAAACTGTGATTAAAAATCTTCCAACAAACAAAAGCCCAGGACCAGATGGCTTCACAGGCGAATTCTATCAAGCATTTAGAGAAGAGCTAACACCTATCCTTCTCAAACTCTTCCAAAATATAGCAGAGGGAGGAACACTCCCAAACTCATTCTACGTGGCCACCATCACCTTGATACCAAAACCAGACAAGGATGTCACAAAGAAAGAAAACTACAGGCCAATATCACTGATGAACATAGATGCAAAAATCCTCAAGAAAATACTAGCAAACAGAATCCAACAGCACATTAAAAGGATCATACACCATGATCAAGTGGGGTTTATTCCAGGAATGCAAGGATTCTTCAATATATGCAAATCAATCAACGTGATACACCATATTAACAAATTGAAGGAGAAAAACCATATGATCATCTCAATAGATGCAGAGAAAGCTTTCGACAAAATTCAACACCCATTTATGATAAAAACCCTGCAGAAAGTAGGCATAGAGGGAACTTTCCTCAACATCATAAAGGCCATATATGACAAACCCACAGCCAGCATCGTCCTCAATGGTGAAAAACTGAAAGCATTTCCACTAAGATCAGGAACAAGACAAGGTTGCCCACTCTCACCACTCTTATTCAACATAGTTTTGGAAGTTTTAGCCACAGCAATCAGAGAAGAAAAGGAAATAAAAGGAATCCAAATCGGAAAAGAAGAAGTAAAGCTGTCACTGGTTGCAGATGACATGATACTATACATAGAGAATCCTAAAGATGCTACCAGAAAACTACTAGAGCTAATCAATGAATTTGGTAAAGTAGCAGGATACAAAATTAATGCACAGAAATCTCTGGCATTCCTATATACTAATGATGAAAAATCTGAAAGTGAAATCAAGGAAACACTCCCATTTACCATTGCAACAAAAAGAATAAAATATCTAGGAATAAACCTACCTAAGGAGACAAAAGACCTGTATGCAGAAAATTATAAGACACTGATGAAAGAAATTAAAGATGATACAAATAGATGGAGAGATGTACCATGTTCTTGGATTGGAAGAATCAACATTGTGAAAATGACTCTACTACCCAAAGCAATCTACAGATTCAATGCAATCCCTATCAAACTACCACTGGCATTTTTCACAGAACTAGAACAAAAAATTTCACAATTTGTATGGAAACACCAAAGACCCCGAATAGCCAAAGCAATCTTGAGAATGAAAAATGGAGCTGGAGGAATCAGGCTCCCTGACTTCAGACTATACTACAAAGCTACAGTAATCAAGACAGTGTGGTACTGGCACAAAAACAGAAAGATAGATCAAGGGAACAGGATAGAAAGCCCAGAGATAAACCCACGCACATATGGTCACCTTATCTTCGATAAAGGAGGCAGGAATGTACAGTGGAGAAAGGACCGTCTCTTCAATAAGTGGTGCTGGGAAAGCTGGACAGGGACATGTAAAAGTATGAGATTAGATCACTCCCTAACACCATACACAAAAATAAGCTCAAAATGGATTAAAGACCTAAATGTAAGGCCAGACACTATCAAACTCTTAGAGGAAAGCATAGGCAGAACACTCTATGACATAAATCACAGCAAGATCCTTTTTGACCCACCTCCTAGAGAAATGGAAATAAAGACAAAAATAAACACATGGGACCTAATGAAACTTAAAAGCTTTTGCACAGCAAAGGAAACCATAAACAAGACCAAAAGACAACCCTCAGAATGGGAGAAAATATTTGCAAATGAAGCACCTGACAAAGGATTAATCTCCAAAATTTATAAGCAGCTCATGCAGCTCAATAACAAAAAAACAAACAACCCAATCCAAAAATGGACAGAAGACCTAAATAGACATTTCTCCACAAAAGATATACAGATTGCCAACAAACACATGAAAGGATGCTCAACATCTTTACTCATTAGAGAAATGCAAATCAAAACTACGATGAGATATCATCTCACACCAGTCAGAATGGCCATCATCAAAAAATCTAGAAACAATAAATGCTGGAGAGGGTGTGGAAAAAAGGGAACTCTCTTGCACTGCTGGTGGGAATGTGAATTGGTACAGCCACTATGGAGAACGGTATGGAGGTTCTTGAAAAAACTACAAATAGAACTACCCTATGACCCAGCAATCCCACTACTGAGCTTATACCCTGAGAAAACCATAATTCAAAAAGAGACATGTACCAAAATGTTCATAGCAGCCCTAGTTACAATAGCCCAGAGATGGAAACAACCTATGTGTCCATCATCGGATGAACGGGTAAAGAAGATGTGGCACATATATACGATGGAATATTACTCAGCCATAAAAAGAAACGGAATTGAGCTATCTGTAATGAGGTGGATGGACCTAGAGCCTGTCATACAGAGTGAAGTAAGTCAGAAAGAGAAAGACAAATACTGTATGCTGACACATATATAGAGAATTTAAGGGGAAAAAATGTCATGAAGAACATAGGGGTAAGACAGGAATAAAGACACAGACCTACTAGAGAATGGACTTGAGGATATGGGGAGGGGGAAGGGTAAGCTGTGACAAAGTGAAAGAGCGGCATGGACATATATACACTACCAAACGTAAGGTAGATAGCTAGTGGGAAGCAGCCGCATAGCACAGGGAGATCAGCTCGGTGCTTTGTGACCGCCTGGAGGGGTGGGATAGGGAGGGTGGGAGGGAGACGCAAAAGGGAGGGGATATGGGAACATATGTATATGTATAACTGATGAAATTTGTTATAAAGCAAAAAAAAAAATAAAAAATAAAATAACCTGCTGTATAAAAACATAAATATAATTAAATTTCAAATTTTTAAAAAATAAAATTTAAACATAAAACAGAAAAATGTTGTTCCCTTCACAGATGTATTTATATGAATGAATTATTTCCATGCTTATATCTATAAATACATAAAAGAGGAATAAAATCTAAATTGAACCAAAAAATAAAAAATAAAACTAAACCCACCAGTTATACAGAGGAAAACCCTATCAGGGAACTTGCTCCAGCGGTAAACAATTCTGAAATTGGTCAGTGGTGGGGAATCATCTGCCATACAGCCAGCAGCACCCCCCTCACCCCCCGCAAGGAGTGTCCTCATTGCAAAGCTAGGGGACCGTGCCGAGGCGTCTGTGAGTAAACGTGAGCTGAGCCCCAGGCCAGCTGCTGCTGAACTGTTCCCACCCTTCCCAGGTAAAACACCTGAATATGTACAAGGACTTGAAAGCCTAGAGAAAGGGCCGTGGAGCCACACCAGCGACATCATGCAGGCCAACTTTGTGCCTGCAGGCCAGCCAGGATGGTCCTGGCCCCGGGCGCTCTTCTGGAAGCTTTCCATTGCCCTGCCTGAGATACCCCTCCTGTCCCGGCCCCCACTGCTTTTTTCCTTCCTCACCTCTGCCCAGAGAGAAATTCCAGCGGGAGGTATGGGTGACACATCCTGTTCTTTAGCAGGTGGCAGCCTGGCAACTCCTGCAGAAAGTCCAGCAGAGCCCCACTCACACCGGGCCACCCACAAAGCCGTGGCCCCTCACTCCCTCCCACCAGCACAGCCCCGCCACTGCTGACGGGGCAGAGAATATGGCGTCAGGCACAGCTGCAGGGGCTCTTGCTGCCTGGAGCGCTGTTTATATTGACCTCAACCCAGGCACACCTGGGGAGGGCTGGCCGGCAGGGTCAGGCTGCCCTGGTCAGCTAATCCTCACCCCTCAGGGACTCACTTTGCAGAAAATGGACCTCTCTAAGACAGAACATTAGCCAAGGAACAAAGGACACAATGCCATTTGCAGCACCGTAGATGAGTCTAGAGGTAATCACGTGACTTGTAGTAAGTCAGAAAGAGTAGGACACATATCGTATGATATCACTTATAGGTGTTACCTAAAAATGGATACCAGTGCAGATATTTCCACAGAGTAGGGCAATCACAGATTCATTAAACAAACTTATGGTTCACCAATGGAAAGGTGTGAGGATTGGATCTATTAGGATATTGGGGTTAACAGACATATACAAACACAGGTGAAATATATAATCACCAAAGACCTACGGAATACCAAGAGAAGACTACTCAATATTCTGTCATAACGTACATGGGAAAAGGATCCCAGGAAGAACAGACATATGTATATGTGTAAAAGAACCACATCTTGCACACCTACAACAAGCCAAACATTGTAATCAAACTTGCTGTGATAAAAAATAAAAAAATTAAATTTAAAAAACGAACAAGTAGTGAGACAAACTTAAGGGGCTTTCTCCTGGCACATTCCATTCTAAATGACAACTTAGAACACGACTTCCATTGAGGCTCTGTTGTCCTAGTAACCAGATTTGGTAAGGGAGAACTGCTGCCACCTTGTGGCCGTTTCACACAACAGCAGCTTTAATCCCAGCGCTAATGGTCAGTTGATATTCAAAATCATTGCAGGCCTGTAAATGACACCTGCTCTGAAAACCAATCCTGGGGTCATATATCGACCAAAAAATTCAAAAGACGTCCATATTTCAAAAAGACAGTTTCAAGAGGCATATTTTATGCACATTAGTGTTCTGCCTCTTTTTCTTTCTTTTTTGTTAAAGAAACGGAAATGGAAAGAGGCAAACCTCAGAATGGGCGAAAATATTTGCAAACAAATCAATGGACAGAGGTTTAATCTCCAATATATATAAACAGTTCATGCAGCTTAATACTAAAAAAACAAACAACCCAATACAAAAATGGGCAGAAGATCTAAAGAGACGTTTCTTCAAAGAAGACACAGAGATGGCCAAGACGCACATGAAAAGCTGCTCAACATCACTAATTATTAGAGAAATGCAAATCAAAACTACAATGAGGTATCACCTCACACCTGTTAGAATCGGCATCATCAGAAAATCCACAAACAACAAATTCTGGGGAGGGGGTGGACAAAAAGAACCCTCTTCCACTATTGGTGGGAATGAAAATTGATACAGTCACTATGGAGAACAGTATGGAGGTTCCTTAAAAAACTCAAAATAGAATTACCATATGATCCAGCAATCCCACTTCTGGGCATATACCCAGAGAAAACTATAAATCAAAAAGACACATTCACCACAATGTTCATTGCAGCACTATTTACAATAGCCAGGTAATGGAAGCAACCTAAATGCCTTAAAGCAATTGGAGAAAGAAGAACGCAAACATCCCAAAGTTAGCAGAAGGAAAGAAATCATAAAAATCAGATCAGAAATAAAAAGAAATGAAGGAAACGATAGCAAAGATCAATAAAACTAAAAGCTGGTTCTTTGAGAAGATAAACAAAATTGATAAACCATTAGCCAGACTCATCAAGAAAAAAAAAGGGAGAAGACTCAAATCAATAGAATTAGAAATGAAAAAGGAGAAGTAACAACTGACACTGCAGAAATACAAAAGATCATGAGAGATTACTACAAGCAACTCTATGCCTATAAAATGGACAACCTGGAAGAAATGGACAAATTCTTAGAAACGCACAACCTGCCAAGGCTGAATCAGGAAGAAATAGAAAATATGAACAGACCAATCACAAGCACTGAAATTGAAACTGTGATTAAAAATCTTCCAACAAACAAAAGCCCAGGACCAGATGGCTTCACAGGCGAATTCTATCAAGCATTTAGAGAAGAGCTAACACCTATCCTTCTCAAACTCTTCCAAAATATAGCAGAGGGAGGAACACTCCCAAACTCATTCTACGTGGCCACCATCACCTTGATACCAAAACCAGACAAGGATGTCACAAAGAAAGAAAACTACAGGCCAATATCACTGATGAACATAGATGCAAAAATCCTCAAGAAAATACTAGCAAACAGAATCCAACAGCACATTAAAAGGATCATACACCATGATCAAGTGGGGTTTATTCCAGGAATGCAAGGATTCTTCAATATATGCAAATCAATCAACGTGATACACCATATTAACAAATTGAAGGAGAAAAACCATATGATCATCTCAATAGATGCAGAGAAAGCTTTCGACAAAATTCAACACCCATTTATGATAAAAACCCTGCAGAAAGTAGGCATAGAGGGAACTTTCCTCAACATCATAAAGGCCATATATGACAAACCCACAGCCAGCATCGTCCTCAATGGTGAAAAACTGAAAGCATTTCCACTAAGATCAGGAACAAGACAAGGTTGCCCACTCTCACCACTCTTATTCAACATAGTTTTGGAAGTTTTAGCCACAGCAATCAGAGAAGAAAAGGAAATAAAAGGAATCCAAATCGGAAAAGAAGAAGTAAAGCTGTCACTGGTTGCAGATGACATGATACTATACATAGAGAATCCTAAAGATGCTACCAGAAAACTACTAGAGCTAATCAATGAATTTGGTAAAGTAGCAGGATACAAAATTAATGCACAGAAATCTCTGGCATTCCTATATACTAATGATGAAAAATCTGAAAGTGAAATCAAGGAAACACTCCCATTTACCATTGCAACAAAAAGAATAAAATATCTAGGAATAAACCTACCTAAGGAGACAAAAGACCTGTATGCAGAAAATTATAAGACACTGATGAAAGAAATTAAAGATGATACAAATAGATGGAGAGATGTACCATGTTCTTGGATTGGAAGAATCAACATTGTGAAAATGACTCTACTACCCAAAGCAATCTACAGATTCAATGCAATCCCTATCAAACTACCACTGGCATTTTTCACAGAACTAGAACAAAAAATTTCACAATTTGTATGGAAACACCAAAGACCCCGAATAGCCAAAGCAATCTTGAGAATGAAAAATGGAGCTGGAGGAATCAGGCTCCCTGACTTCAGACTATACTACAAAGCTACAGTAATCAAGACAGTGTGGTACTGGCACAAAAACAGAAAGATAGATCAAGGGAACAGGATAGAAAGCCCAGAGATAAACCCACGCACATATGGTCACCTTATCTTCGATAAAGGAGGCAGGAATGTACAGTGGAGAAAGGACCGTCTCTTCAATAAGTGGTGCTGGGAAAGCTGGACAGGGACATGTAAAAGTATGAGATTAGATCACTCCCTAACACCATACACAAAAATAAGCTCAAAATGGATTAAAGACCTAAATGTAAGGCCAGACACTATCAAACTCTTAGAGGAAAGCATAGGCAGAACACTCTATGACATAAATCACAGCAAGATCCTTTTTGACCCACCTCCTAGAGAAATGGAAATAAAGACAAAAATAAACACATGGGACCTAATGAAACTTAAAAGCTTTTGCACAGCAAAGGAAACCATAAACAAGACCAAAAGACAACCCTCAGAATGGGAGAAAATATTTGCAAATGAAGCACCTGACAAAGGATTAATCTCCAAAATTTATAAGCAGCTCATGCAGCTCAATAACAAAAAAACAAACAACCCAATCCAAAAATGGACAGAAGACCTAAATAGACATTTCTCCACAAAAGATATACAGATTGCCAACAAACACATGAAAGGATGCTCAACATCTTTACTCATTAGAGAAATGCAAATCAAAACTACGATGAGATATCATCTCACACCAGTCAGAATGGCCATCATCAAAAAATCTAGAAACAATAAATGCTGGAGAGGGTGTGGAAAAAAGGGAACTCTCTTGCACTGCTGGTGGGAATGTGAATTGGTACAGCCACTATGGAGAACGGTATGGAGGTTCTTGAAAAAACTACAAATAGAACTACCCTATGACCCAGCAATCCCACTACTGAGCTTATACCCTGAGAAAACCATAATTCAAAAAGAGACATGTACCAAAATGTTCATAGCAGCCCTAGTTACAATAGCCCAGAGATGGAAACAACCTATGTGTCCATCATCGGATGAACGGGTAAAGAAGATGTGGCACATATATACGATGGAATATTACTCAGCCATAAAAAGAAACGGAATTGAGCTATCTGTAATGAGGTGGATGGACCTAGAGCCTGTCATACAGAGTGAAGTAAGTCAGAAAGAGAAAGACAAATACTGTATGCTGACACATATATAGAGAATTTAAGGGGAAAAAATGTCATGAAGAACATAGGGGTAAGACAGGAATAAAGACACAGACCTACTAGAGAATGGACTTGAGGATATGGGGAGGGGGAAGGGTAAGCTGTGACAAAGTGAAAGAGCGGCATGGACATATATACACTACCAAACGTAAGGTAGATAGCTAGTGGGAAGCAGCCGCATAGCACAGGGAGATCAGCTCGGTGCTTTGTGACCGCCTGGAGGGGTGGGATAGGGAGGGCGGGAGGGAGATTCAAAAGGGAGGGGATATGGGAACATATGTATATGTATAACTGATTAAATTTGTTAAATTAAAAAAATATTTAAAAAATATTATGACATAGTATGAGTGTGTTTCGTGTTTGGTAATTGCAATCATTGTTGTGGTCATCCATTTACAATGCTTGGTGTCAGTTTATTTATCTCTTGTAAAAATAAAACACAGTGTGTGTGTGTGTGTGTGTGTGTGTGTGTGTGTGTGTGAAAAAATAAAAATACAAAATAAATTTTTTAAAGTTATAAATATGTTGAAGAATTTAAAAAACAAAGAAACAAACACAATGAGCATGGAAGTCGAAGATATATAAAAATATCAATTGGAATCCTGGAGCTAAAAATTATAATATCAGAAATGAAAAATTCATTGGAAGGGTTAAATAACAAGTTAGCAGAAGGAAAAACCAGGGATCTTGAAAAACAACAATAGAAACTATCCAACTGAAACACACTAGAAAAAAAAGGCTAAAGGAAAAAAAAACCCAATTTTTAAAGTGGGCAAAAGACTTGAATAGACATTTCTCCAGAGATGTACAAATGGCCAATAAGTACAAGAAAAGATGCTCAGCATCACTAACCATGAGGGAACTGCAAATCACAATGACAAGAAGATACTGTCTCACACGCATTAAGCATGGATACTATCAGGGGAAAAAAAAGAATTAACAAGTATAGACGAGGATGCAGAGAAATTGGAAGCCTTGCACACTGTTGGTAGGTGTGTAAAATGGTGCAGCTGCTATGGAAACAGTATGAAAGTTCCTTTAAAAATTAAAAATAGGATTATCATAGGATCCAGCAATTCCTTTAGGAATTTAAATCAGGGACTCAGATATATAGATATATATATATATATATATATATATATATATATCTTTGATATATATGTTCCAGTGATCCCACTCCTGGGCATATATCTGGACAAAACTATAATCCAAAAAGATACATGCACCCCAATGTTCATAGCAGCACTATTTACAACAGCCAAGACATAGAAGCAACCTAAGTGTGCATCAGCAGGTGAATCGTAGCAACAGGTAAAGAAGATGTGGTATATATATACAGTGGAATATTACTCAGCCATAAAAAAAGAACAGACTAATGCCATTTTCAGCAACATGGATGGACCTAGAGATTATCATACTAAGTGAAGTAAGTCAGGCAGAGAAAGACAAATATCATATGATATCGCTTATAAAGGGAATCTAAAAAAATGACACAAATGAACTTATTTACAAAACAGAAGTAGACTCACAGACATAGAAAACAATATTAAGGTTACCAAGGGGAAGAGGGGGAGGGATAAATTAGGAGTTTAGGATTAAAATATACACACTAGTATATATAAAATAAATAACCAACAAGGACTTACTGTACAACACAGGAAAGTATACTCAATATCTTGTAATAGCCTATAATAGAAAAGAATCTAAAAAAGAAAAAAATATATATATATACAGATCACTTTGCTGTACACCTGAAACTAACACAACATGCTAAATCAACTGTATTTCAATTAAAAAAATTTTAAATAAAAATTGAAAAAAATTCTAAATTTTCTGTTTAGTGTATTTTACCACAATTTAAAAAAATAAAATGGTTAAAAAATAATGGAGAGACTCTCAGGAACGTATGGGATAATAACAAGTTGTTAATATTCATAATATTCATATCATCAGAGTCCCAGAATAGAGAAGAAGAAATAAAGACTTTTCAGACATACCAAAGCTGAAAGAATTCATCACTAGCAAACCCAGAGTAAAAGAATTGTTAAAAGAAGTCCTCCAGGCAGAAGGAAATTGATACCTGATGATACCTGATGAAAATATGAGATCATAAATAATAAATATATAATATTTTTCTTTCTATTTAAATGTCTTTAAAAGATAAGTGACTAGCTTATACAAAAGTAATGACAATATATTGTGGGGTTTATGATACATACAAATAAAATGAATGACAACAGTAGCATAAAGGCTGAGAGGGAAGAATGGAGGTAAAACTGTTGTAAGGTTTTTGTATTATACATGAAGTGGTATATTTATCAGTTTAATGTAGACCACTATGAGTTAAAAATGTACACCATAAACCCTAAAGTCAGAAAACAAAGAGATGCACAGCAATAATAACCAGAACAATAATAACGAGAACTGGCAAAGGACTCATATCCAAAATATATAAAGAACTACAAATAAATAAGAAAAAGGTAGTACTAAGAAGCGAAAGACATGAAATCCAAATGGACCATTGTAAAAATGTGCTCAAACTCAACATTAATTAAGAAAAAGCTAGCGAAAATCATAAAGAGATGCCACTACAAACCAACTAGAACGGCTAAATTTAAAAATTAAAACTGACAACAAGTGTCAGCGAAGATGTGGGGCACAGGGAGCTAGTTATACTGCTGTGGAGTGCAAAACGATACAAATAATGAAAAAGATAGTTGGTACCATCTACAAAGTTGAAGATACATATACTACGACCTAATAGTGTCATTCCTAGACACATAACTTAGAGAAGAGGGCACATGTACAGCAAGAAACATATAAAAGCAAGTTTGTAGCAGCAAAAGTTGGAAACTGATAACAACTCAAACTTCCATCAACAGTAGATGGACAAGTGAACTATGCTGTATCACACAGAAGACTATGCAGCAATGAAAATGAGTGAAGTATAGGTCTTCACAGCAGTACACATTAATCTCACAAAAGATGCTGAGCAAAAGAATATATGTGTGATGATTTTATTTAAGTAAGGTTAAAAAACAAGTAAAACATATTTGGGCAATAAAATGATAAAGAAAAGCAGGGAAATGATAAAGCCAGGATTTGGGGGTTAGGGAGGGGAAAGGGAGGGCTTCTGGAAAGCTAGTGCCATTCTATATACCTTGATCTGGAGGGTTGAAACATAGGTGTTTGCTTTAAAATTTACATTTATAATACATTGATATATACTTTCCATATATTAAAACCAAACAAAAAATGAAAGAAAATCAATATATGGTTGAGGAAAAAAAATCTAACGTCATTTATTTGGTTGCCTACTTTCCCCAACATTACTTATTAAACCATCTATATGTGATTACAACTTAATATATTCCATTCTTACTTGCACTTGAGATTTGGTAACTGTTGTTATCAACAATAGTTTTTGGCAAGGATGAATGGACTTTTGCGAGGGGTGGGTAAAGGGGAGGGATAGTAAAAGTGTGAATAAAAAAGCAGGAGAGGGAGATAGTCATCCTCATGGGATTTGTTTTTAAATAGGAAAATTCTAGAGACAGAACCGAAAAGAGAGAGGAAGTCTGTGAGAGGTTTGCCAAGTCAGAGAGCAAAATGTCACCTGATAAAAGGACTTATGAATGAGCTCAGAGCAAAACTATTTGGAGGAAATCTAAAGAGGACATGCCTGCAGGATGGAGGTCGGTTATACTGGGTGCCTGGCCCAAGGGTACAGCCTCCAGCTACACGACGTAGACGGTAACATAAAGTTTGCCGAATGTTCTCAAATATTTGATATATTGCTATTTTAAAATATGTTTATTGCTCATTTTTTCTTGCTTTAAACATAGTATTTATTTTTTAACATCTTTATTGGAGTATAATTGCCCTACAGTGGTGTGTTAGTTTCTGCTTTATAATAAAGTGAATCAGCTATACATACACATATGTCCCCATATCTCTTCCCTCTTGCGTCTCCCTCCCACCCACCCTCCTCATCCCACCCCTCCGGGTGGTCACAAAGCAGGCGCTGATCTCCCTGTGCTATGCGGCTGCAAGTGGCATGGACATATATACACTACCAAACGTAAAGTAGATAGCTAGTGGTAAACATAGCATTTATTGATGGAAGAAAATTACAGAAAAATACGTAGTGCCACATTTTGTCCAACCTTGACGGCGGAATTCATTCCTTTTTTAGCGCACAATGAAGGACTGGCCGGAGCAGCCCCAGGGCCGGCATGAAGGGCTGCGGTGGATTTGGAAGTGGGGCTCGGACCAGCCTTCCCTCCACAGTGCAAAGCCAGCAACCCTCCAGTCTAGGAGGGATTCTCCCTAGGCGGCAGGGCGGGACTGAGAGGTGCGAGGGCTGCTTTAGATGCCAGGCTCTTTCCAGGGAGCCCCGCCCAGGCCCCGCCCCGCCCCGGCCGCAGCCCCGCCCCGGCCCCGCCCGCGCCTTGCCGCGCTCCCACACTCAGAGCCCGAGCCGCGGTCGCTCATCTGACCCGAGCCACAGCGGCCGGAGATGCAGCGGGGTGCCGCGCTGTGCCTGCGCCTGTGGCTTTGCCTCGGACTGCTCGACAGCGAGCGTGGTGAGCCCTCCGCCTGCCCCAGTGTACAGCTGGCCACGAGGGGGGACGTTTTCCCTGGGCAAATGGTGGGACCTCACCGATGGGAGACGGGCGGGGGACAGGGCCCGCGGGACCCTCCGGCACGACACAGGGTCGGGAGCCAGGGATTCAGACACCGGAAGGAGCACGGCGAGTCGGGCCGGGCTTGCCGGGATGAGGAAAGGGCGGGGACGGGGCGCGGGGCTGCACCGCAGCTTAGAGGTGGTGCTCAGTCCCCGACTGCGCTCCACAGTCTGTGGCTCAGCTCCCTCGGACTTGGGCCCCTTCGCGCTGCACCCTCAGCCTGGATCCTTCGCTTGCTTACACGCTTTCCCGCGGAGTCCAGGCACCGCACTGCTCTGTCCTCGGACCCGGGAGCACTGGGCATTGTCCCCCCGCGCAGAGGCTGCAATCCCCGCCGGGTCGTAGACCTGGGTGCGCACTTCCCGACACCTCTAGTCTGCGCTCGAGATCGGTCCTCGAGGACCTAGAGGGAACTAACTTCCCCAGGCCAAGGACTGCGGGGGCAGGGGCTCGGGATCGTGGGAGATAGGTGCCGTGGGGCGGATTGGGCGCAGGTGCCTGTTGGAACTTGAGGCGAATCTTGAGTCGGCAACTCGTAAGTGATCAGCATGGCAGAAGAGGCAGGGGCCGGCCCTCGCCGTATCTGATGGGGGGTAGGACCCTGGAAGGCCAAGCTAAGGATCTTGGATCATAAGGCAGGGGCCGACAAGGACGGGTCTTAAACACAGGAGAGGCAAGGTCTGGTTTCTGATGGGAACATGACTGGAGGTTGCTGCTGAGGGATTGGAGGGAAGAGAGTGTGGGGGCTGAGGGAGGGAGCAGGGGGGTATGGTTGTTCGGAGATGTCAGTATAAAGCATCAGGAATGAGGGGAGGATGAGCTGGAAGCTGATGCAAGATCTGGTGACCCTGGAAATCAGAAGGTGGAGGAGGGGTAATGGGTCCCCAGTGGTGGAGGGAGGAGTTCTGGGAGGTCTGAAGGGAGAGATGGGGACTTCGCTATTTTTAAGCACCATGGGCATTGAATAGTGGCTTTACATGCTTCATTTCTTTTAATCCTCACAAGGGAGTGTTAGACCCATTTTACAGATGGGCACACTTAGACCAATGACACTTATAACTTCCCCCAAAGTCCCCGGGAAGCCAGTAATAAGGGAAATGGTCAACCCAGGTCTTTGGAATAACAGAGCTCTGTTCTCTGTGCCTATATGGGCTGAAGAGCTGGGGATAGTGGAGGTGAGGAAGGCGTGGGTGAACCTAGGGGGAGGAGGAGGGAGGAAGACATCTGTCTGGCCTCCAAGTCAGGGCAGGTCTTAGCAGAGGGGCTGCCACTTGGCTCTTCCTCGCTCCCCTGCACCCTGCCCAGGACCAGGCTCTCACAGGTGCTCAGCATGTGTTAAGTGACTGAATGAGTGTGGGGAAAGAGTTGAATGGCGCCATGGCTGGGCTTTAGGGCAGAGGAGTGGGAGATCCCACCTTGAGGTGACATCCAGCAAGCACTAGGTGTAGTGTCCAAGGCTCAGGAGAGAGGCTGGGCTGGAGAGCTGGAGCGGAAGCAGAGCAAAGGGTCTAGGATGGGACCCTCTCCCCCAAGGAGGGGACCAGAGAGGGAGAGGCTTCCAGGGAGACGGGGAATATTCGGCATGCAGGGTTTGAGGAAAACCAGGAGAGGCTTGTGTCCTGGTGCTCCTGAGTGGAGCAGGGTGGGAGGTGGAGGAGGTGGGGGGGACGAGGTCAGTGTTACAGTGAGTGCAGGTGATTCTTACCAAAGTTGGGCAATGAAGGGGAAGAGAGAGAATGAAGCTAAGGGGCCCATGGAAGGGGGGTGGACTAGGTCATGGCTCGTGGGGAGCAGTCCCATGGAGAACAGACCATTGCTGCTGTCCCTGAGCCTTGCATTTGCACCACCCATTTCTGGGCTGAGGAGGGCCCGAGGAGCTGCCAGCCTGATGCGGGATACTGGAGCAGAAGCAAAAACACTCCAGTGCAGCCAGAGTAGGAGGCCAGGTGCTGGCAGGTGAGCAGCCTGGCCGTGAAGCTGACCCTCAAAGGTGTGATGTTGGTCCCAGAACGAGACTTTTGTCCTAGCTCTACCCCTAAATTCCTTGCTATATTACCTGGGCCCCTCTCTTCCTTTCCTTGTGCCTCAGTTTCCCCATGCATAGGAGTGCAACAAGCTGGCAAGCACTGAGGGGCTGTGCTTGGGGTTGGGCTTTTTGCCCCAGTAGTGTCCCTGTAGAGAAGGTAGGCGGCGGAGGTCACCTCCAACAGACTTTGTCTCTTGGAGCTCAGTCTAGAGTGAGGCTGTTTGTGCCTCTGAACAGTGGGCAGTCAGCTCAGGGACATGTGGGGGAAGGAGGCAACTGCTGGGAAGCTTGGTTGGCCCAGCCTGAGGATGCTGGCTCCTGCCATGGGCTGAGGCACACATGCCCATCCCAGCTCTTCGCTGTCCCTGCTCCTCAGCCCTGAGCCAGACCCAGGTGTGGACAGAGGTGTGGGGGTGGGGGTGGGGATGCAAGTCAGTGCAGGCAGAATGTGGGGGCTGGGCCCATCTTACTTGGTGCCTGTGGAGCAGTGGCTCAGTGCTCTGAGGGCTCAAGTGTAGGTGCTGCTCACATCCCCAGCATGCCGGAGGTACCAGGTCAGTGAGGCTGAAGGCTCTCTGCCTCCCCAGAGCCCAGTGCCCACGTGGCCAGGCACCAGACTGGGCACGAGGTATAACAAGGGGACTGTCTGGCCAGCTCCTTGCTCTACCATCCCCACGCTGACCCCCAGGCAGTGGCACCCCAACCCGGGGAAGGGGACTGCAGTTCTGTGCAAGTTGAAAGGTATAGTGTCCGGGCAGTCTAGGGAGGATTTGCACCAAGCGCATCCTGCAGGGGTTTCCTGAGCGCCAGACTAGCAGGAACACAAACATGGTATCGTAGCCCAGGGGCGAAAGTGCTCAGTGACCCAGTGGGCCCCAGCTGGTGGCTGTGGGCTGCACAGGGTTGCTTCTAGCTTGGGGCTTCCTGGAGGGGTCTGCAGACTCCACGGAAAGGGATTCCAGGTAGGGCAAAGACCTCCTCAGAGGCCCAGAGGCAGAAGAGTCAGATGGTGATCAGATGAGGCTAGACTCGTAGGGGCGGAAGGATGGGATGGAGGAGACAGGCAAGTGGAGGTGGCAGGAGCCAGCAGCTCACCCGGAAGGGGGAGGACTGAGCAGGGAGTCACCTGGTCAGATTCCCCTGAAGGCATCACCAGCGGGGTAAGACCAGATGCAAGTCCACAGCAAGGAGGCTGCGGGTGAACCCAGGAGATACGCCAGGGAAGCAGGCAGCAGGGGATGGTGGAGAGAGAGGGGCAAGTGCCAGTCTCTGGCGTAAGCAACAGAACAGGTCATGAAATTGTTTACCAGCTGGGGACCCTGAGAAGAGGAGGAAATGCGGGGATAGGTGAGACACTCCACCAGGGAGGCAGGGCCTCAAGTCGAAGGCAGGGAGGAGGAAAGTTGGGGGCACTTGAGTGTGATGAGGCAGAGGGGAGTCGGGGAACCCAGGGAAGCTAAGTGGGGTCTCAGCCATGAGGGGAAGTTCTTCTCTATGTCTAGCTTACACCCCTCCCGCTGCCGCTTGGGTGTCCCCCCCACCGCCCTGCCATTGTAGATTTCTCTCCACTAGGGCCTAGCCTGCGCCCCACAGCCCTGAGATACCCCTCAGAGAGGGGGGATGGATGGGGAGAGGGATCCGGACAGCCTCTCACACTCCTTGCACCGACCTCTGAGCAAGACACAGCCGACGTGTCCAGCTGGAGCCAGGGATTCCTGAGTTTCGATCCTTTTCAGACACTGGCTTCCTCTGGGATCTCGGTTTTCCGGTCACGCCAAAGGGAGAAGCCTGGGAGCAGGAAGATGCGGGCTTTGGCGCTGGCTGCTGCTGAGGCTGGGTGTGGCCGACAGCAGGCACGCTGCTGCCTGGCTCTGGTGCCCCAGGCCACCCCCATCCCCGAGGCCTGGCTGGGGTGTGGTGGCCCAGTGAGCCGGCACAGGTTTCAGGGTGGCAAGTGGGGGAGCCCCGCCACGTGGCCAGCGAGGTCAGCATGGGTTCATGGGAAAGGACTTGTCAGCCACAGGAGAGGACATCCTGCCTGCATTTCCCTCTTCCTGCAGCAGGAGCCCATGGCCCAGATTTAGCAGCGCTGGGGGGCCACCTCTGAGCCAGCTGGGCTGTCTGATAACACCACCCGTCCCGCTGCCACAGAGCAGAGCCCTGATCCCAGAAAGGCCAGGGCAACTGCCTGGCACAGTTGGCTGCACCCACAGCTATGCTGCGCTGGGAGCTTCACATCTACCAGGGTGCCCTTCCTCCCCATCTCACCTCCAGGGGGTACTCAGGCAGCCCACGGTCCCACTCAGCCTCTCCAACACTCCCTGCTTCCCAAAATTGCCTCTCTGCTGCTTCAGCAGGACCACTCTAAAACACAGATCTGAGCCTTCCTCGGGCCACCCGCCCCTGCCGGCCCCTCTTGGGCTGACAGTACAGGCCCTCCTGCTAGGGTCCCAAGGGCAGCCGTATGTAGCCTGACATCCACCTAGCCTGCACCCATCACATACCCCAGCCTCAGCACATGACCTTTCTCCTGCTCCAGATACGTGCAGAAGGCTGCTGAGAATTCCAGGCAGAAGGTGATGCCGCTCCAAGTGAGAGGGGTCTACTAGGGCGGGAGGGGGGCTTCATTCCCACTCCCTGTGTGCCCCAGGAGCACAGAATCTAGGCTTTCAGGTAGGTTCAGGGGAAGCTCTTATCCTTATCCAACGTAAAGCAGCATCCTCAAAGCTAGCCTGAACTCTACCAAATGGAGTTTCGTTTGTATGAAGCAGCACTTATGTGCACACATGGACGCACACACACTTGGAGTGTCTACCGGTGAGCCACACCTCGGTCTGAAATGCTTAACCCAATTTCTTCACACTAGCGTGTGTGAAGATTTTAACCTTGTGACATAGGCTGTTGTGCCCATTTTAGAGATTAGAAAATTAAGGCCAGAGGAATGAAATGGCTCATTAGATGCTAGAGCAGCTTTGAGAGAAGTGACAAGTGTCTGGTGCCTGGTGCCAGATGGCATAGGGTCTGAGGGGCAAGAAGGGGCAGACATGGCAGGTGTTGTCCACATTCCCCAGGGAAAGCACTGGAGAGGTGGGCATGTGGGGTCCTAAATTTCTGACCACCTCATGGACATTTTCACCTTGATGTCCTGTACAGCTTTCAAAAGCAGCATGCCACTAGACACATTGCTTTTCCCCAGGCCTACGCCTGGCAGATGTGCCTACTTGAGGGCAGGACATCTGCACCTCCATCCCTTGCCTCCACACGTGCCCACACACTGTGTGTTGTCGCTTTGTCCCCTGGATCCTCAAAGCCAGTCAAGAGCAATCCAGGGTAAAGTCCATGCTGGGGATGCCACCCTGGAAAGCCTCTCATCCTTCCACTGAGGACCTGTCAAGTGCAGTGGGTCAAGCCGCTGCATGAAGCTGTGGAAACATGCAGAGAGGCCCCCAGGAGGGGACTAAAATTGCGACCCTGGGGCTGGAGCAGGCACCAGGCAGGTGACGAGAGTGACTGGTGAGTCCCTTGAGAAGATCAGGTTCCATCCCTAAGCAGCGGAGAGGCAGGAAATTGTTTTAGGCAGAAGAGGGATTTGTGCTCTAGAAGGCTCCTCTGACCACCGGGAAAAGCCTGGACCAGTGGGGAGACACTGGTGTGGTGAGCCAGAGGAGGGATTTTGAGGTTAGCCAGGCAGTGGGGTGGCAAAGAAGGGGACTGGAAAGGGCAGCCCCAGAATGTCTAGGGGTGGCACTCGGGCTGGAAGGCATCTACTGCTAAGCGTCCGAGCTCTGTGAGTGCAAAGCACTTTGCCAAGTGGCAGGGAGACGAGGGGGGCAGGCCTGGTGGTTCCAGCCATACTGCCTCTGGTGCTGGTTCTGAGGAAGTAGAGAGTAAATAGCAGCTTCCCATAATCCTGTCCCCCAAAGATAACCTCTGACTAGCAAGTTAACCTCTGTGCCTTAGTTTTCTCATCTGCAAAATGGTAAGAATAGTACCCACCTCAGGGGGGCAATAGAGGGCTGTGGTATGCACAAGTGCATAGGCTGTGGTGGCATACAGAAAATGTTTGCTCTTGTCTGTTGTTGTAACAGGGTATATTGGGGTAAGCAGAATTTGGGGGTCAGAGTATATGAGCATTTGTTTTATTACTGTGAGTGCCTGTTTGTCCACATCCTTGCCAGCACCGGGAATCCTCTATACTCTTAACACTTGCTCATCTGGGCTGGGGATATTTCTGTGCCCTGTGGCTCGCTGTCCTCCTCAGTGGGTGGTGTGGTATGAGGGCTGGGGGCGCCTGGCAGGAGACATCTGGGAAGCAGAGTCCCCTGGGTGCCAGGGAGGGTGGGGGGCTCAGAGGTAGGCTTGGAGCCCTGGGGTTGTGCCACCTCCAGGGGGAACGAGCGCACCTGGAGCAGCTCCAGTTAAATGAGCCACCAGGAGCCTAAGGCTGGGCCTGTGACCCGGGGCCCTTCTCTGGGGCCTCATTCCTCCACACCATGCTCCATCTGTTCCACCTACCTGACCGTCCAAGGTCACCCGCACTCTGGTCTTTGCACGTGTCCCTCTGCCCTCTGTGCCCTCCTCCTGGGCCAGCAAGCTCCTGTTCAGTCTACAAAGCCTATTTCAACTCACAGGAACACTCCCTCCCACTGGCAAGGCTTTCTCTGACTGCCCCCCACCTTGGCACTGTGACCAAAGCACAGAGTCACAGCGGGATGCAACTGCTGTGACATGCAAAACAGTGGACAGGCAGTGACAGTGAAGATCTCAGTGTGCCTGAGCAGGCAACAGTTTAGCCTTACAATGGTTCTTAGTGTGGTATTATGGTGGTCTGTTGTTCCCAATAATCTTGGGGACAATTCTCATTTCATAAGTTTGGAGCAGGGGAAGTGACTTGCCCTAGGTCATACAGTCAGAATGACATTGTAGGGCGTGCAGCTGGGTTCACGGGGCTTCGGGCACTCTCTCTCGGTACAGCCCCTCCCATCTCAGCCCTTTCAGTCCTGCAGGGTGGGAGATGGGAGGACTCATGGACTATTGACCTCACCCTTGACCTCTGGAGGCACAGAGGCTGCCATCCAGGTGGGGGTGGGGGGACTCCAAGACAGAACACCCCTGAGCCTTCTTCCAAGGTCTATGCACAAGCCTGGCCCCAAGAATGAAGGGAGAGGGCCTTAGAGCCGGCTCCCCAACTCAGCCCAGCCCTGGGATTGATGCACGGTGACCCCAACCTGGCCTCACCTGCCCCCAGTGCTTTCCCCTCAGCTTGGCTTCAGTCTGCAGCCATGGGCCTGGCCCTGGCTGCCTCTGTCCTCCAGGGCACAGGTGCTAAGGAGAGTGTGGACCAGACTAGCAGGACTGCAGTACAGCGCCTGTCACCCACCAGGTGACCATGACATTTCCTTGAAATAAGGACTTGCAAATGCAAAAACCACTACTGCTACACTCTGCCAGAGTATGTAGGGGCACCCCTGAGCTTACACACCATCCTGGCATCATCCCTGGGTTGGTTGTGCTCGACGTGAGGACAGAGCCATGGGCCAATGACATTCTGGCCCCCAGGAGCCACCCAAAGGTACAAACCTTCCCCGTGTGGTGGGTGAGGGCCTGGTGTGCTCAGCAGGTGCATACTGGGTGTGGCTGGTGTCTTGACTGTGTGGCAGAAGCATTGGGAGGTGAAGCTCGTTAGAAGGGGGGTGCCTGTTGGGCAGGGCATCGCCCTGGAGGCCGGGCCAAGGCCATTCACAGCTCCAGAGGGCCACAAGGAGCCAGTGAAGGTGTCCGCTGGGCTGAGTGACAAATTGGAGGCCAGGAAGGAGACTGCTAGGGAGCAGAGAGGTAGGGAGACTGGCACTCGTGGTGGCAGTGGGAGACAAGGAGATGGAGAGGTGTGAGGGCTGAGTCCCAGGCAGGGTCGGGCCTGGACTTGGCCAGACTTGGGCTCCTGCACAGCTGCTGGTTATCACTGATGTGGAGCCTGGAGCCTCAGTTTCCTCATTGCCGACTGGACTCGTGATCCCTCCCTCCCTCCCAGGCTACGTGAGGATCAAATGAGGCAGTGACTGCTGGGCTGTGGTTCAGTGCCTAACCCACAGGACTTCCCACCCCTCCTGCCTGCCCCTCACCCAGGATCCTGGTGTGCTGCTTCCACAGCCAGCGCCTGTGGCTGACCCCAGGGTCCCACTGCCCAAGGCTGCTGACAGCACAGAGAAGAGGAGGTATGCTCTCTGGCCTCCCTGACCTCGGCCTGGCGCCTGCCCGGATTGCTCTGCTCAGGCTAGGGGGCCAGGGCTGCTGGCCAGGGGAAGGAAGAAGCCAGTTCCTGGGTCAGGAACAGGAAGGCAGGGGGAGTGCGGCAGAAGCCAGGATGACAGTGCTTCCTGCTTCGGGAAGGGAAGGACAGCGGAGACAGACAACAGCCAGGCAGGAAGGATGCGCCTTCTTTGGGGTTTCAGGTGGGGGCTGGGCAGCACAGAGCCTCTGGGCATGGCAAACTAGGCCTGAATCTGCCCCAGCTGCTGAGCAGCCTGGGGTACAGATGGTCACCAGGGAGCCTGGCCTTTAAAACCAGAAACAGCTTTTCCAAAGGAACAACAAGGTTTGACAGAGTTCCAGCCCAAAGAAAGACCTCAGAGGATTGTTTAGCCAACCAGTCAGCCATTCATCCCTCCATCCATCCACCTATTCTTCCATCCATTCATCTATCTATCCACCCTTCTGTCCATCTGCCTGTCCATCCATCTATCTGTCCATCTGTCCTTCCCTCTAGCCTTTCGTTCTTTCTTCCACCTTTCCATCCTTCCATCCATCCATCCGTCTGTCCATTCAGCTAACCATCTTTCCTTCCATCATCCATCCACTCAACCTTCCATTCACGCACCCGTCCATCCATCCATCCATTCGTCCATCTGTCCAGGCATTTATTCATTCAACAAGGATCTATGGAGCCTTGACTCTCTGTCAGGTGAAGTGCTAGGCATGGAGTGGGGTAGAAAAGAGGACTGTTTGGGTCCTTACCCCATTGAAACTTACTGTCTAGTAGAGGAAATGAAAAAACATAACTTAAATAAAAAAGTAAATAACAAAATTACATATTGTGATAAGAAGAATGAAATAAGCAACCAGGAGCTTAAGGTGAAGCTTAAGGAGGACTTTTAGGTTTTGGAGGGGGTGAGGAGGTCACGTCTGGGCTGAGGCCTGAAGATGGGAAGAAGCCAGCTGTGCAAGGCATGTGAGAGGAGACAAATCAGGAGGAGAGGTGTATGTAAAGGCCCTGGGGTAGGAAGGAGCGTAGCATGTCATAGAACAGCCTGGAGGCCATGGTGGCTGGAGGACGAGAATAGGACGTGAGAGTGGACCAAGAGGGTGTGGAGAGGGGGCGGGGGCCAGGCCACAGTCAGAAGTTTGGATTTTCTTTAAAGTGTAGTGGAAAGTCACTGATGAAATTTAAGCAGGAGCATGATTTGGCCCCTTTGCATTATTAAACTGTCACTATCAACTGTGTGAAGGATTGGAGGAGGGCAAGAGTGGGCCAGGGGCTACTGTGGGGGCGAGTGCAGTTGGGTAGGCTCCAGCAGGAGAGTGGGGGCTGGCTCTGGGATGCTTTGGTGGTGGGTGGATGGGCCGGGGTGGGAGAGGTGGGCATCCACAGGAGCTCCCATTTGGGGAGATGGGAGCTATCAAGGAGATAGCTTTGGCAGGGGTGGAGAGGATGTGAGTCTGGAGTTCAGCATCAGAAATGTGGAACTCAAGGTGTCCGTGGGGTGGCCAAGTGAAGTAGCAGCTGGATACTTAAGGCTGGACTTGAGCGAAGGGGTCTGGGC
>NW_028294180.1:0-39106 GCF_964341445.2 Mesoplodon mirus | reverse complement strand
GGATTCTTCAAAAGTATCCTACATTTTGTACTTAGTGAACTAGTGATTGTTCTGTTTGCAGACATTCTTTCTGAGGCTCTACTCTTGCCTCGAAAACCTACATTTGCAGAAAGGGAAATGTATAGGTTCTCCTTTTCAATGTATTTATTTTTATTTATTTTTTATTTATTTTTGTCTGTGTTGGGTCTTCGTTTCTGTGCAAGGGCCTTCTCTAGTTGTGGCGAGCGGGGGCCACTCCTCATCATGGTGCGTGGGCCTCTCACTGCCGTGGCCCCTCTTGTTGCGGAGCACAGGCTCTAGATGCGCATGCTCAGTAGTTGTGGCTCACGGGCCCAGTTGCCCCGTGGCATGTGGGATCCTCCCATTCCAGGTCTCGAACCCGTGTCCCCCCCATCGGCAGGCAGACTCTCAACCACTGCGCCACCAGGGAAGCCCAGGTTTACCTTTTATTAACAAACTTATCCTTCTTTATTTCTTTCCAGTTTTTAAAAACCGTGTCCATTGTGACATTGAGATTCATATTTAAACATAATTTTAAAATTTTATTCTTAAAATTATCATACAGTAAAACTAACTTTTTTCTTTTATCCTGTTAATTTAACACGTGTAGTTTGTGCAACCATCACTACAATCAGAATACAGAATAATATTATCACCCCCCAGAATTCCCTGATGCTATCCTTTTATAGTTAACTGTCCCCATCCTATAACCTCTGCAACCACTGACTTTTTCTCCATCCCTATAGTTTTGTCTTTTTGAGAATGTCCTATACATGGAATCATACATGTAAGCTTTTGAGACTGGGTTCTTTTACTCTGTCTTTGAGATTCATCTAAGTTATTGCATGTATTGAAAGTTTATTCCTTTTTATTACTCAGTAGTTTTCCATTGTCACTCATTAAAGGACATTTGCGTTGTTTCCAATTTTTAACATTTAGGAATAGAGCTGCTGTAAACATTTGTGTACAGACTTTTGTGCAAACATAGTTTTCATTTCTCTATCTCTAGGGTAGCTGTCTCTGGGGAGAGGGGATTGCTGGATGGTATAGTGAGTATATTTTTAACTTTATAAGAAACTGTCAACCCTTTTTCCAGAGTGTCTGTACCATTTTATACTCTCCCACTAGCAATGTACGAGAATTCCACCTATTCCACATCACTGACACTATCAGTGATTTTAATTTAGCCATTCTAATAGGTATGTGGTAGTATCTTATCATGGTTTTAATTTGCATTTCTCTGATGACTAATGCCATTGGACATCTTTTCATGTGCGTATTTGCCATCATTAGATCCTCTTGGTGGAGTGCCATTGAAATCTTTTGCCTAGCTTTTAATTGGGTTGTTTTCTTACTGTTGAGTTTTGAGAATTCTTTATATATTTGGATACAAATCCTTTTTCAGGTATGTGATTTGCCGTTGGTTTTTTCTCAGTCTTTAGCTTGGCTTCGTATCCTTCTAACATAATAGTGTCTTTCAAAGAGGAAAAAGGTTTAATTTTGAGAAAGTCCAGTTCATAAATTGTTTTCTTTTTTATATTATACTAAGATGGGTAGATTTTAAAATAAGTTTCTGTTCTATAAAAGTGGTGAAAAGTAACTTAGTGATGGGAATGTCCTCATAAAGTTGACTTTGTGGAAGGTGCAAATGTTATTTTCTGGAAAGGTAGTACTAATTAATATACCTCTTAGTCTTGGGAACATCTAGGACTTTTGTTTAAACAAAGGATGCAATTGGTTGAGGTTTGTGAGGGTTTTCACACTTTTTAAAAAAATGATAATCACTAATGTGGTTAAATATGTATACTTTCGTAATGCAGAACTATGTAGGAATTAGTCCTTAAGACTCTTCCAGGGTTAAAATAGTGGTATATTACATTCCCATTTGATGCTTTGGGGAGTGCCTGAGTTTGAGTTTCTGCTTCACTGGAACAGCATTAGAACTCTGAGTGTAGGTTCAGATTCAGTGGCATGGCTAAAAGCACGAGCTGCATCAGAATGTCTGCATTTGAATCCTGCCTTTTATTTACAGTGTAACTGTGGGTGAGTAACTTAACTTGTCTGTGCTTCAGTTTCCTTATCTGTTAGTGGGAATGATAATAATAACATCCACCTTGTAAGGTCATTATGAGGACTCAAGCAGATTACATAATATAGTCATTTCAACGGCCTCTGGCCCGCAGGAAGCATTCAGCAAATGGCTCTTGTTATTATTCTTATTATTATTGCTGAAATAGCTTTATGATAAAATTGTTTAAACAAATGTTTTGGAATATTTTCAAGAGTCAGAATAACCACATATCACACTAAGTCATTTCTCTCCCATGCCCACTTTTTTCTCTTTGCACTTGTTATTATTAATCAATACCTGTGACCAGTGTTTTTAATAATCATGTATATATATACACTGTTTTACAAGCCAGCTATCAGTTCATTCCATTTTTCACATCCTGTGAGGTACTAATCAGATATACACATATACATCAGTTCGCTTCAGCTGCCTGAAATATCAACCTAAATTGGCTTAAGCTGGAAAGAAATTTGAGTTAGGCTCACCTAACTGCAAAGTCAGGCACAGCTAGCTGGATTCAGGGCTCAAGTAAAGTCATCAGGACTCAGGTTCTCCCCACGAGTCAACTCTGCCTTTTCCTGTATGGACTTCAGTTGTCGGAACTGTATGTTAGAAACTTGGCTGTAGCATATTCACCCCCTGTAGCCTGTCAGCGTTTAGATTCAGCCGGAAAGAGCGCCTGTCTCTTTCCCAGAAGCCTCAGCAAAAGTCTCATGATGTCTCATTGGCTCTTATGGGGTCACATGTCTGACCTGGAGCCAATCGCTGTTTGAGGCTGTGAGACTGGGATTGGCCAGTTCTGGTCACGTGTCACCCGTGGCTCTTTGGCGGAGTCGAGCCCACCGGAGCCACGCTGACTGAGAGGCGGGGAGAGGTACCTACTCTGAGGGACTTTGTGGGCTTTTATTACCAGAAAAAGGGCTGGACGCTGGCTGGTCAAACGACTAATGTGCTGTTAGGCTCTTTTTGTAGATCGGCAACGGATCACAGGGGTTAATGGATTTGAATTAGACCGGATTTGAATTAGAACCTTGGTTACTGATTCCAGCTTTTTTGTCTCCAGGAATGCCGTTCCCCACGGGGGCAGGAGTTTGCAGAAAGTTAGTGTTGTGTATTCTTTTGGTGAAAGTCGGATAATGTTTAACAGGAAGAGAAAGAGTCAAGGCAAATAGGGGTGGCCTTCTCAATGGGTGGACGTGGTGCTTCTTCCCACACTGGTGGGTTTAAGCGACTCAGCGCCCTTCTCCGGGCCTTTCTGTCCCCGTGGCAGAGGCTGTACAAGACCCAGCTTGGTCAGTGTCTGTCCGCTACATGGCAGGGTTGCATGCTGTAGACACGGGTGTATCCGTGTATCCCGGCCAAGAGTGTTGGCTACATGGTGAGGTGTGTCTGGTGCTGGCGTCGTTTAGAGGTAGTTTCTAGATCTCTGTATTTTTTTTTTTTTTTTTTTTTTTTTTTTGTGATACGCGGGCCTCTCACTGTTGTGGCCTCTCCCGTTGCGGAGCACAGGCTCCGGACGCGCAGGCCCAGCAGCCATCGCTCACGGGCCCAGCCGCTCCGCGGCTTGTGGGATCTTCCCGGACCGGGGCACGAATCCGTGTCCCCTACATCGGCAGGCGGACTCTCAACCACTGCGCCACCAGGGAAGCCCTAGATCTCTGTATTTTTTATAGTCCATTTTAGTGTGGCTTGAGACATTGTCTCACTTTGACTTCGGCTGGCAGTTTCTATTTTATGTTTTTCCAGAAGACGCTTGAACTTCTTCAGGAGTATGTGTAGCCAGGTCATGCTGTTTTCTGAAGAACCAGAGAAGGCAGTTACCAGAGACCTGCCTTGTATGGAGAGCTACGCTACAGAAGTACCCGCAGTGAGGTTCAGGGAGACCGCAGTTAGAAATGAACTGTTGGGACCTGATTAATTGTGGTAGGCATCTTCATATCCAGTGCTGAGGTGGGCACCTGAGCCTACATATCAGAGACATTAACGCTTGAAATTAAGTCAGTTCCCCCCATAGCTCCCGGAGTTAGTAATTCTGTCCCTAATCTCTACTTCTGTGTTACTTTTATTGAGATATCCCTGGCTGATATGTTTGGTGATTAATGTTGATGGTAGGCTTTGTGATCTCCCCTCAGAGCCAGTTTTAGGGGTTAGCTTGTGTTTGTCAGTGATGTACAAGTACACTTGTTTCTCCAATGGCTATTGGAGAGCATAATCACTCTTATGATTGCATAATCATAACCATTATTATTTTACCGAGATGGTGAAAATGGGTGAAAATAATTCCTCTGTCAAGTAGATAAAGTAGTTACATAGCATGATATTTTATTTTCTAAAAATAGAGTGTTGTATGTTGAAATCTGTAAAGTGATTTCCACTTTGTATAAATTGAAAATATGGAATTTTAGTGAAATAACAATAGCTAACACTTACTGAGCACTCACTGTATGCCAGGCATTCTTTTAAGCACTTTACACGTATTATTTCGCTTAATTCTTAAGTGAAAATAAATAACCATAGGAGGTAGGTATTAGTTGTCTCCTTGCCATTTTAGAGGTGAGCAAGTTGAGATACTTGAGGCTAAGTCATTTGCTCCAGGTCACACAGCTGGTGAGTGACACAGTTGGTGAGTGACAGCTGGTGAGTTCTGAATGTAAGTCCTCTGGCTCCAAGCCTGTGCTTTGGATCACTATGCTGTGTTCTGTCCCTAGTAAAGATTTTAGCTCATGTGTTGTTAGTTTTTCTTTTCATTTTGCTTCTTTTTGTAATATTTTCTAGATGTGGGCTAGGAGTTTTATAGAGAAGATTTGCTAATTCTAGGACCTTTGGAATCCATGGATTTATCCATCTTCTGTTGCTGTTATTTGGCAAGCAAACACTCTATGCTTGTTTAGATCAGTAGGTGTCAACCAGGAATGATTTTGCCCCCCAGGGGACATTTGCTGATGTCTGGAGACAGACATCTTTAGTTGTCGTAAGTCAGGAGACGTGCTCCTGGCACCTAGTGGTCAGAGGCCAGGATGCTGCTGAAACATTTATGAAGCACAGGACAGCCTTCCGCAACAAAGAATTGTTCAGCCCAAAATGTCAATAGCATCAACTCTGGCCTATAGAATAAGTGACTGATGATCTTGTAATGCCATTCTGATCTCTAACGGGCAAAGTCACATTAGTAATGTAGAAATGATTACTTTTGATGTTTGTTTGATAATTGATTTCCCCAAATGAATGCATGTTTGTATAAGGGACATAAACACCAACCATAACTTAAATATTGAAGTTCCCTTAAAGTAAACTGGGAATTATAGCCCACTGAGGGAGAGCTGAGGAAGTTTAAAGGGAGGCCATGTAATGCCTGAGGATACAATACTCTAAATATTTGTTGGATTACCTTGTGAATTACACAATTAGAATTCATTTTTTGTGTTGTATTAACTTGTCAAATGTATAAACATTTTAAATATCCTGTAATTTTTAAAACCGTGTTTTGGTATTTTTTTAATTAAAAATTTCATACTGAGAAAAGTGGAGAATCTTACATTGTACCCCGTGTATGTACCACCCATATTTAACAAATGCTAACAAATACTGAAGTCCATTTTGAGCTCTTTCTCATCCCATCCCTTAGGTGTTTCTACATTGTTTATTATACCAAACATCTCAAAAGTTGAAGGGGCCTGGAACTCTTCCGTTGTCTGTCGTCAGGCCTCACTCACTGCTGCTGCCTTTTGTCTGCCTGTCAGCTTCTCCCCTCATCTTTCACTGCAGTATATAGGCGGTAGAGGGCGGAGCCAGGTTGTCTTTTCAAAGCTGGAAAGGCCAGGCCGAGAGTGGATGCGTAGGCTGGAGGGAGGCGGGAGGACAATAAGTATGGGTTTCCCCCAATGACTGAAAGCAGAGCGTTCCCATGAAACCTTTCATAAGCCGAAGTGGCGTAAAGCGAAGAAGCAGTGACCATAGGACACATCTTGCTAACGGATGCACAGAATAAATTGAGCTAAAGTACGGAAGCTCAGTGACAGTTCAAAGCTATGGTGGCTTGATGCTGAGGTGCTGAGTGTGGTTCCCAGGAAGGAGCTGGGTGGTGCCCCTTGCACCCGCTTTTGCAGCGCACAGTGCGAATTGCCTCTGTACGGGCTGCTGCACAACACGTGCCGGGCACTGTTCTCATTTTCCCCCCTTTTTTGTGAAAATAGATACCTCTTTGGATTTCTTTTGGTTGGGAAAACAGGCGCTAACGTGGGTCTTTCTTAAAAGCGAAGTGGCATAAATTGAGCTTTGGAAGGATGGAGGAGACCTGTACCTTGGGGCCGTTTGGTGAGGTAGAAAGTGGGGAGAGTGAGCGAGGGTGGGAAGAGGCAAGAAGAGCAGTCTCGGAACCAACAGAGATGGTGGTGGGAGGTCTGCAAGCGTGGTCCGCCGGAGCAATGTTGTGACTGTCAGGTCAGAGGATCTTAGGTCTTCTTTGCCCAGGATTGCTGCTCCCTGCATTATGAGTGGTATAGCTCAGGAGAGGCTGCGCTTGAATTCTCAATCTCTATTACTTGGACTGCTTAGTGGTCTGTTATTAATGGCAATGCCTGCTTATCACCAGTTGTTCACAGGACTTCTACATGATAGGTTCCTTCTTTTTTTTTTTTTTTTTTTTTGACCACACCATGCCGCCTGCGGGATCTTAGTTCCCCGACTAGGGATCAAACCCTCTCCCCGCCCCTTTCCGCAGTGGAGGAAGCGCGGAGTCCCAACCACTGCACTGCCCGATAGGTTCCTTCTTTACTTAAACACCTCCCATCATGCTCCATTGCTATGGAATAAAGCCCTCACTTCCTGTGGCATTGGAGGGCATTCTTAGCTCCTTTCCCTCTTTCTCTGACACACCTGGAGTGTATCATGTGCTTTTTCTTGTCTTGGTGACTTCTTGTGCATTCTCTCTGATAAACTCCCCTGTGCTCTCCCTATCATCTCTGCACAGTGAACTTGTGTTCTTCTTTTGAGGGCAGCTCATGCCTTTCGGCAGATGGAAGGTATTTCTTGCTATTTTTCATTTGTGCTTTGCCTGTCTTGCTAGAATCTGAGTTTCTTGAAAGCAGTGATGGCATGCTTCCTCTTTGCGTTTAGTGCTGCTAACACAGGGCCTGGCCTCAGGAAATGTTTGCTGAACTGAATTAATAGCCAGTTCGAACTTGCCCTTGAGCCAGTGTTTTGTACTGGTGGGAAAAATCCTACACGGTGTGGACTTTGATTCTCTGAAGTGTCAGTTACAGTATTGTAAGACGGAAGATAGGAGCCTGGGATAGGAAACAGTTTTGCACCTTCTGGTTTTTTTTTTTTTTTTTTTTTTTGCGGTACGCGGGCCTCTCACTGTTGTGGCCTCTCCCGTTGCGCAGCACAGACTCCGGACGCGCAGGCACAGCAGCCATGGCTCATGGGCCCAGCCACTCTGCGGCATGTGGTATCTTCCTGAACCGGGACACAAACCCGTGTCCCCTGCATCGGCAGGCGGACTCTCAACCACTGCGCCACCAGGGAAGCCCAGTTTTTTATTTTTTTGCGGTACGCGGGCCTCTCACTGTTGTGGCCTCTCCTGTTGTGGAGCACAGGCGCCGGACGCGCAGGCTCAACGGCCATGGCTCACGGGCCCAGCCGCTCCACGGCATGTGGGATCCTCCCGGACTGGGGCATGAACCCGTGTCCCCTGCATCGGCAGGTGGACTCTCAACCACTGCGCCACCAGGGAAGCCCGGTACACTTTTGTTTTAATTATGCAGTTGGCTCTCTTGCGTTGATGTACATTTTATTGGTAAAGCTCCACTGCTTTGGATTATGATGTGTTTACAAGGCTACACAGATAATCTGGAAGGGAAAATGAAGAAATACAAATGACAGAAAATATTTTATAATAATAAAATTTTCTTGGCAAGCAGCAACCTTTTCTCAAAGTCAGTCTTTTAATATAATTTGCTTGCCTCATAAATATGGATTTTTTGTTTTTTCATATCTTTATTGATTAGTAAGCATAGTAAATGACTTGGGAGGAATCTCACTCTCTTCAAGAAATAATTTGGAATTATTGATCCAGAATGCTGACATTTCTCAAAAATGGGTCAGGAAAATCAAAGTAATAGATGGAAAAACAATCTCAATTTTAGCTCTTGATATAACTTTTCTTAAAGTTAGGGTTCTTTTTTATAATTTAAGTTACTAAAACAGATGGTGGAAGGTCCATCAAGATATTTATTTTATGTATTTAAAGCATTTTACTTTGCTGTATTGAATTCCATTCATTCTGGAATTTAGGAGAATTTACCTCTTTATGAAAGAGATGATTCAAAGTAGAAAATGATTGCTGACCTTCGCTTCCAGTTTTCTTCTCAATAGACTTAGTCTCTCTTCTAATGCTTCTTGCATACTCAGTAATTGTATAAGTTTTAGAGAAAAATGCAAGTCTGGCTGAATATTAAGCACAGTACACTAAATAAAGCTTTTTTCCTTTGCAGAATATTTTACATGTGTGTCCCATAGATTCATCAGAGATTCTAGTTTTGGATAAAGGCAAGTACATTTAAAGACAATACAACATCCCTGTCTATGACATTGGCATTCAAATGAGAAGTGAATTTGGTTCAGGACAGTTCTTGAACTGCTTAGCATTTAGGTTATTTTAGGTCAACTCTTTGGGAAATTCAATTAGAGTATTTATTGAATGGTTTTAGTGAGCTGATTGGTTGTCATGTCATGTCATAGATGATATAAAACATGACTCCTATTTATAAAATAGTTGTGTTGGTCAGATAAGGCATCTTACATGATGTATTTAATCCAAGATAATGGATGAGGCAGATCATTGTCTAGGAAGTAATTTTGGTTTTGAGAGAGGCATTCTTAGGGAAATAGGCCTTGAAGTGTTCATTTAGAGCTGGGCAGGATTGAGGTCCGGAGAGAGGAGGGAAAGGATATTTGGGTAGAGGGAAGGGCATTGGCAGAGCCTCAGAGGCCTGACGGTTCCTGGGGCCTGTGTGGGAATGGTGGGAAAGTTGGGTTGCAGTCAGCCTGTGGGTGGCCTGGACGTTGGGTAATGAGCGTGGCCGTCAGTTTATGGGCGCCCTCTCTAGAGTGGTGTGTAACTTGCTTCCTCCCTGAGGAAGTGTGACACGCTTGTGCTAGCTGCAGTGTCTTCCCCACAGCTGTGCTGTCCATTGAGGAGAAGGGGGCCTGCTCTGCCATGGCTTCCTTACTCCTCAGGGTATGGCGTGTGAGTTATTTTAATAACGTATCAATCTGCCTTTTCTTTCTTTTGTCACAATGCATTTACTTTCTAACGTGGTCTTGTTTTCAGGGTAATAATTGGGTTTCCACAGGGAAAATAATAATGTGTGAGGCAAATTATTGACTTCAATAATGAATCTCTAATATTTTTCTAGTAGTTCTTCTTTTGTTTAAATTTTTGTTTCGTTAGTTATGTAAAGAAACTTATGGATAGTAATTTCTGCTCAGGTGGATAGTGGTACTGTTTAGCACAGCTCATTGGTCTTCTGAAACCTTTGCAAATGCAGTCTGATTCATTCCAGCCAAGTTAATTATGAGGTACATCATTTTTTTCCCTTAATGGAGACAAATGTAAAAGACAGAGATACAGAAATCATCTTCAGTTTAGATTGAAGAAATTTTAGTTACTACTCTTTGTTCCTGCTATTTGATCACAGTTTATTTTTATTTTTTGAAGTCTGTCTCTAATCAAATAAGATTTAATGTTTTAGAAGTAATAGAGGACCATGACTAAACTAATAAGAAAAGTTAATTTAAGGACAAGAATTGATTTTTAAAAACATAAAAGTACATTTCATGACTTGATTTCAAGATGATCTGGTGGTATCCTTATACTGTCGCAGAAGGAAGTCCACAGTGGGACGAGAATGATGCTTACAAATCCCCACCCTTATTATCTATTACTGAACATGTCTTAGTCCAGGCCAGTCTGCCTACCACCTCTGTGGAACACTGTTGATTTCATTTTTCTTCCAGTATTTACTTTTGGTCCTGGACCAATTATCTAGCTGTGATGGGATTCTTCAAAAGTATCCTACATTTTGTACTTAGTGAACTAGTGATTGTTCTGTTTGCAGACATTCTTTCTGAGGCTCTACTCTTGCCTCGAAAACCTACATTTGCAGAAAGGGAAATGTATAGGTTCTCCTTTTAAATGTATTTATTTTTATTTATTTTTTATTTATTTTTGTCTGTGTTGGGTCTTCGTTTCTGTGCAAGGGCCTTCTCTAGTTGTGGCGAGCGGGGGCCACTCCTCATCATGGTGCGTGGGCCTCTCACTGCCGTGGCCCCTCTTGTTGCGGAGCACAGGCTCTAGATGCGCATGCTCAGTAGTTGTGGCTCACGGGCCCAGTTGCCCCGTGGCATGTGGGATCCTCCCATTCCAGGTCTCGAACCCGTGTCCCCCCCATCGGCAGGCAGACTCTCAACCACTGCGCCACCAGGGAAGCCCAGGTTTACCTTTTATTAACAAACTTATCCTTCTTTATTTCTTTCCAGTTTTTAAAAACCGTGTCCATTGTGACATTGAGATTCATATTTAAACATAATTTTAAAATTTTATTCTTAAAATTATCATACAGTAAAACTAACTTTTTTCTTTTATCCTGTTAATTTAACACGTGTAGTTTGTGCAACCATCACTACAATCAGAATACAGAATAATATTATCACCCCCCAGAATTCCCTGATGCTATCCTTTTATAGTTAACTGTCCCCATCCTATAACCTCTGCAACCTCTGACCTTTTCTCCATCCCTATAGTTTTGTCTTTTTGAGAATGTCCTATACATGGAATCATACATGTAAGCTTTTGAGACTGGGTTCTTTTACTCTGTCTTTGAGATTCATCTAAGTTATTGCATGTATTGAAAGTTTATTCCTTTTTATTACTGAGTAGTTTTCCATTGTCACTCATTAAAGGACATTTGCGTTGTTTCCAATTTTTAACATTTAGGAATAGAGCTGCTGTAAACATTTGTGTACAGACTTTTGTGCAAACATAGTTTTCATTTCTCTATCTCTAGGGTAGCTCTCTCTGGGGAGAGGGGATTGCTGGATGGTATAGTGAGTATATTTTTAACTTTATAAGAAACTGTCAACCCTTTTTCCAGAGTGTCTGTACCATTTTATACTCTCCCACTAGCAATGTACGAGAATTCCACCTATTCCACATCACTGACACTATCAGTGATTTTAATTTAGCCATTCTAATAGGTATGTGGTAGTATCTTATCATGGTTTTAATTTGCATTTCTCTGATGACTAATGCCATTGGACATCTTTTCATGTGCGTATTTGCCATCATTAGATCCTCTTGGTGGAGTGCCATTGAAATCTTTTGCCTAGCTTTTAATTGGGTTGTTTTCTTACTGTTGAGTTTTGAGAATTCTTTATATATTTGGATACAAATCCTTTTTCAGGTATGTGATTTGCCGTTGGTTTTTTCTCAGTCTTTAGCTTGGCTTCGTATCCTTCTAACATAATAGTGTCTTCCAAAGAGGAAAAAGGTTTAATTTTGAGAAAGTCCAGTCATAAATTTTTTTCTTTTTTATATTATACTAAGATGGGTAGATTTTAAAATAAGT
This sequence comes from Mesoplodon mirus, assembly GCF_964341445.2. Taxonomy (NCBI): domain Eukaryota; kingdom Metazoa; phylum Chordata; class Mammalia; order Artiodactyla; family Ziphiidae; genus Mesoplodon; species Mesoplodon mirus. Next base: position 27,406 of record NW_028294180.1, on the reverse strand, counting down.
TTCTGTTCTATAAAAGTGGTGAAAAGTAACTTAGTGATGGGAATGTCCTCATAAAGTTGACTTTGTGGAAGGTGCAAATGTTATTTTCTGGAAAGGTAGTACTAATTAATATACCTCTTAGTCTTGGGAACATCTAGGACTTTTGTTTAACCAAAGGATGCAATTGGTTGAGGTTTGTGAGGGTTTTCACACTTTTTAAAAAAATGATGATCACTAATGTGGTTAAATATGTATACTTTCATAATGCAGAACTATGTAGGAATTAGTCCTTAAGACTCTTCCAGGGTTAAAAGAGTGGTATATTACATTCCCATTTGATGCTTTGGGGAGTGCCTGAGTTTGAGTTTCTGCTTCACTGGAACAGCATTAGAACTCTGAGTGTAGGTTCAGATTCAGTGTCATGGCTAAAAGCACGAGCTGCATCAGAATGTCTGCATTTGAATCCTGCCTTTTATTTACAGTGTAACTGTGGGTGAGTAACTTAACTTGTCTGTGCTTCAGTTTCCTTATCTGTTAGTGGGAATGATAATAATAACATCCACCTTGTAAGGTCATTATGAGGACTCAAGCAGATTACATAATATAGTCATTTCAACGGCCTCTGGCCCGCAGGAAGCATTCAGCAAATGGCTCTTGTTATTATTCTTATTATTATTGCTGAAATAGCTTTATGATAAAATTGTTTAAACAAATGTTTTGGAATATTTTCAAGAGTCAGAATAACCAAATATCACACTAAGTCATTTCTCTCCCATGCCCACTTTTTTCTGTTGGCACTTGTTATTATTAATCAATACCTGTGACCAGTGTTTTTAATAATCATGTATATATATACACTGTTTTACAAGCCAGCTATCAGTTCATTCCATTTTTCACATCCTGTGAGGTACTAATCAGATATACACATATACATCAGTTCGCTTCAGCTGCCTGAAATATCAACCTAAATTGGCTTAAGCTGGAAAGAAATTTGAGTTAGGCTCACCTAACTGCAAAGTCAGGCACAGCTAGCTGGATTCAGGGCTCAAGTAAAGTCATCAGGACTCAGGTTCTCCCCACGAGTCAACTCTGCCTTTTCCTGTATGGACTTCAGTTGTCGGAACTGTATGTTAGAAACTTGGCTGTAGCATATTCACCGCCTGTAGCCTGTCACCGTTTAGATTCAGCCGGAAAGAGCGCCTGTCTCTTTCCCAGAAGCCTCAGCAAAAGTCTCATGATGTCTCATTGGCTCTTATGGGGTCACATGTCTGACCTGGAGCCAATCGCTGTTTGAGGCTGTGAGACTGGGATTGGCCAGTTCTGGTCACGTGTCACCCGTGGCTCTTTGGCGGAGTCGAGCCCACCGGAGCCACGCTGACTGAGAGGCGGGGAGAGGTACCTACTCTGAGGGACTTTGTGGGCTTTTATTACCAGAAAAAGGGCTGGACGCTGGCTGGTCAAACGACTAATGTGCTGTTAGGCTCTTTTTGTAGATCGGCAACGGATCACAGGGGTTAATGGATTTGAATTAGACCGGATTTGAATTAGAACCTTGGTTACTGATTCCAGCTTTTTTGTCTCCAGGAATGCCGTTCCCCACGGGGGCAGGAGTTTGCAGAAAGTTAGTGTTGTGTATTCTTTTGGTGAAAGTCGGATAATGTTTAACAGGAAGAGAAAGAGTCAAGGCAAATAGGGGTGGCCTTCTCAATGGGTGGACGTGGTGCTTCTTCCCACACTGGTGGGTTTAAGCGACTCAGCGCCCTTCTCCGGGCCTTTCTGTCCCCGTGGCAGAGGCTGTACAAGACCCAGCTTGGTCAGTGTCTGTCCGCTACATGGCAGGGTTGCATGCTGTAGACACGGGTGTATCCGTGTATCCCGGCCAAGAGTGTTGGCTACATGGTGAGGTGTGTCTGGTGCTGGCGTCGTTTAGAGGTAGTTTCTAGATCTCTGTATTTTTTTTTTTTTTTTTTTTTTTTTTTTGTGATACGCGGGCCTCTCACTGTTGTGGCCTCTCCCGTTGCGGAGCACAGGCTCCGGACGCGCAGGCCCAGCAGCCATCGCTCACGGGCCCAGCCGCTCCGCGGCTTGTGGGATCTTCCCGGACCGGGGCACGAATCCGTGTCCCCTACATCGGCAGGCGGACTCTCAACAACTGCGCCACCAGGGAAGCCCTAGATCTCTGTATTTTTTATAGTCCATTTTAGTGTGGCTTGAGACATTGTCTCACTTTGACTTCGGCTGGCAGTTTCTATTTTATGTTTTTCAAGAAGACGCTTGAACTTCTTCAGGAGTATGTGTAGCCAGGTCATGCTGTTTTCTGAAGAACCAGAGAAGGCAGTTACCAGAGACCTGCCTTGTATGGAGAGCTACGCTACAGAAGTACCCGCAGTGAGGTTCAGGGAGACCGCAGTTAGAAATGAACTGTTGGGACCTGATTAATTGTGGTAGGCATCTTCATATCCAGTGCTGAGGTGGGCACCTGAGCCTACATATCAGAGACATTAACGCTTGAAATTAAGTCAGTTCCCCCCATAGCTCCCGGAGTTAGTAATTCTGTCCCTAATCTCTACTTCTGTGTTACTTTTATTGAGATATCCCTGGCTGATATGTTTGGTGATTAATGTTGATGGTAGGCTTTGTGATCTCCCCTCAGAGCCAGTTTTAGGGGTTAGCTTGTGTTTGTCAGTGATGTACAAGTACACTTGTTTCTCCAATGGCTATTGGAGAGCATAATCACTCTTATGATTGCATAATCATAACCATTATTATTTTACCGAGATGGTGAAAATGGGTGAAAATAATTCCTCTGTCAAGTAGATAAAGTAGTTACATAGCATGATATTTTATTTTCTAAAAATAGAGTGTTGTATGTTGAAATCTGTAAAGTGATTTCCACTTTGTATAAATTGAAAATATGGAATTTTAGTGAAATAACAATAGCTAACACTTACTGAGCACTCACTGTATGCCAGGCATTCTTTTAAGCACTTTACACGTATTATTTCGCTTAATTCTTAAGTGAAAATAAATAACCATAGGAGGTAGGTATTAGTTGTCTCCTTGCCATTTTAGAGGTGAGCAAGTTGAGATACTTGAGGCTAAGTCATTTGCTCCAGGTCACACAGCTGGTGAGTGACACAGTTGGTGAGTGACAGCTGGTGAGTTCTGAATGTAAGTCCTCTGGCTCCAAGCCTGTGCTTTGGATCACTATGCTGTGTTCTGTCCCTAGTAAAGATTTTAGCTCATGTGTTGTTAGTTTTTCTTTTCATTTTGCTTCTTTTTGTAATATTTTCTAGATGTGGGCTAGGAGTTTTATAGAGAAGATTTGCTAATTCTAGGACCTTTGGAATCCATGGATTTATCCATCTTCTGTTGCTGTTATTTGGCAAGCAAACACTCTATGCTTGTTTAGATCAGTAGGTGTCAACCAGGAATGATTTTGCCCCCCAGGGGACATTTGCTGATGTCTGGAGACAGACATCTTTAGTTGTTGTAAGTCAGGAGACGTGCTCCTGGCACCTAGTGGTCAGAGGCCAGGATGCTGCTGAAACATTTATGAAGCACAGGACAGCCTTCCGCAACAAAGAATTGTTCAGCCCAAAATGTCAATAGCATCAACTCTGGCCTATAGAATAAGTGACTGATGATCTTGTAATGCCATTCTGATCTCTAACGGGCAAAGTCACATTAGTAATGTAGAAATGATTACTTTTGATGTTTTGATGTTTGTTTGATAATTGATTTCCCCAAATGAATGCATGTTTGTATAAGGGACATAAACACCAACCATAACTTAAATATTGAAGTTCCCTTAAAGTAAACTGGGAATTATAGCCCACTGAGGGAGAGCTGAGGAAGTTTAAAGGGAGGCCATGTAATGCCTGAGGATACAATACTCTAAATATTTGTTGGATTACCTTGTGAATTACACAACTAGAATTCATTTTTTGTGTTGTATTAACTTGTCAAATGTATAAACATTTTAAATATCCTGTAATTTTTAAAACCGTGTTTTGGTATATTTTTAATTAAAAATTTCATACTGAGAAAAGTGGAGAATCTTACATTGTACCCCGTGTATGTACCACCCATATTTAACAAATGCTAACAAATACTGAAGTCCATTTTGAGCTCTTTCTCATCCCATCCCTTAGGTGTTTCTACATTGTTTATTATACCAAACATCTCAAAAGTTGAAGGGGCCTGGAACTCTTCCGTTGTCTGTCGTCAGGCCTCACTCACTGCTGCTGCCTTTTGTCTGCCTGTCAGCTTCTCCCCTCATCTTTCACTGCAGTATATAGGCGGTGGAGGGCGGAGCCAGGTTGTCTTTTCAAAGCTGGAAAGGGCAGGCCGAGAGTGGATGCGTAGGCTGGAGGGAGGCGGGAGGACAATAAGTATGGGTTTCCCCCAATGACTGAAAGCAGAGCGTTCCCATGAAACCTTTCATAAGCCGAAGTGGCGTAAAGCGAAGAAGCAGTGACCATAGGACACATCTTGCTAACGGATGCACAGAATAAATTGAGCTAAAGTACGGAAGCTCAGTGACAGTTCAAAGCTATGGTGGCTTGATGCTGAGGTGCTGAGTGTGGTTCCCAGGAAGGAGCTGGGTGGTGCCCCTTGCACCCGCTTTTGCAGCGCACAGTGCGAATTGCCTCTGTACGGGCTGCTGCACAACACGTGCCGGGCACTGTTCTCATTTTCCCCCCTTTTTTGTGAAAATAGATACCTCTTTGGATTTCTTTTGGTTGGGAAAACAGGCGCTAACGTGGGTCTTTCTTAAAAGCGAAGTGGCATAAATTGAGCTTTGGAAGGATGGAGGAGACCTGTACCTTGGGGCCGTTTGGTGAGGTAGAAAGTGGGGAGAGTGAGCGAGGGTGGGAAGAGGCAAGAAGAGCAGTCTCGGAACCAACAGAGATGGTGGTGGGAGGTCTGCAAGCGTGGTCCGCCGGAGCAATGTTGTGACTGTCAGGTCAGAGGATCTTAGGTCTTCTTTGCCCAGGATTGCTGCTCCCTGCATTATGAGTGGTATAGCTCAGGAGAGGCTGCGCTTGAATTCTCAATCTCTATTACTTGGACTGCTTAGTGGTCTGTTCTTAATGGCAATGCCTGCTTATCACCAGTTGTTCACAGGACTTCTACATGATAGGTTCCTTTTTTTTTGACCACACCATGCCGCCTGCGGGATCTTAGTTCCCCGACCAGGGATCAAACCCTCTCCCCGCCCCTTTCCGCCATGGAGGAAGCGCGGAGTCCCAACCACTGCACTGCCCGATAGGTTCCTCCTTTACTTAAACACCTCCCATCATGCTCCATTGCTATGGAATAAAGCCCTCACTTCCTGTGGCATTGGAGGGCATTCTTAGCTCCTTTCCCTCTTTCTCTGACACACCTGGAGTGTATCATGTGCTTTTTCTTGTCTTGGTGACTTCTTGTGCATTCTCTCTGATAAACTCCCCTGTGCTCTCCCTATCATCTCTGCACAGTGAACTTGTGTTCTTCTTTTGAGGGCAGCTCATGCCTTTCGGCAGATGGAAGGTATTTCTTGCTATTTTTCATTTGTGCTTTGCCTGTCTTGCTAGAATCTGAGTTTCTTGAAAGCAGTGATGGCATGCTTCCTCTTTGCGTTTAGTGCTGCTAACACAGGGCCTGGCCTCAGGAAATGTTTGCTGAACTGAATTAATAGCCAGTTCGAACTTGCCCTTGAGCCAGTGTTTTGTACTGGTGGGAAAAATCCTACACGGTGTGGACTTTGATTCTCTGAAGTGTCAGTTACAGTATTGTAAGACGGAAGATAGGAGCCTGGGATAGGAAACAGTTTTGCACCTTCTGGTTTTTTTTTTTTTTTTTTTTTTTTTGCGGTACGCGGGCCTCTCACTGTTGTGGCCTCTCCCGTTGCGCAGCACAGACTCCGGACGCGCAGGCACAGCAGCCATGGCTCATGGGCCCAGCCACTCTGCGGCATGTGGTATCTTCCTGAACCGGGACACAAACCCGTGTCCCCTGCATCGGCAGGTGGACTCTCAACCACTGCGCCACCAGGGAAGCCCGGTACACTTTTGTTTTAATTATGCAGTTGGCTCTCTTGCGTTGATTTACATTTTATTGGTAAAGCTCCACTGCTTTGGATTATGATGTGTTTACAAGGCTACACAGATAATCTGGAAGGGAAAATGAAGAAATACAAATGACAGAAAATATTTTATAATAATAAAATTTTCTTGGCAAGCAGCAACCTTTTCTCAAAGTCAGTCTTTTAATATAATTTGCTTGCCTCATAAATATGGATTTTTTGTTTTTTCATATCTTTATTGATTAGTAAGCATATTAAATGACTTGGGAGGAATCTCACTCTCTTCAAGAAATAATTTGGAATTATTGATCCAGAATGCTGACAGTTCTCAAAAATGGGTCAGGAAAATCAAAGTAATAGATGGAAAAACAATCTCAATTTTAGCTCTTGATATAACTTTTCTTAAAGTTAGGGTTCTTTTTTATAATTTAAGTTACTAAAACAGATGGTGGAAGGTCCATCAAGATATTTATTTTATGTATTTAAAGCATTTTACTTTGCTGTATTGAATTCCATTCATTCTGGAATTTAGGAGAATTTACCTCTTTATGAAAGAGATGATTCAAAGTAGAAAATGATTGCTGACCTTCGCTTCCAGTTTTCTTCTCAATAGACTTAGTCTCTCTTCTAATGCTTCTTGCATACTCAGTAATTGTATAAGTTTTAGAGAAAAATTCAAGTCTGGCTGAATATTAAGCACAGTACACTAAATAAAGCTTTTTTCCTTTGCAGAATATTTTACATGTGTGTCCCATAGATTCATCAGAGATTCTAGTTTTGGATAAAGGCAAGTACATTTAAAGACAATACAACATCCCTATCTATGACATTGGCATTCAAATGAGAAGTGAATTTGGTTCAGGACAGTTCTTGAACTGCTTAGCATTTAGGTTATTTTAGGTCAACTCTTTGGGAAATTCAATTAGAGTATTTATTGAATGGTTTTAGTGAGCTGATTGGTTGTCATGTCATGTCATAGATGATATAAAACATGACTCCTATTTATAAAATAGTTGTGTTGGTCAGATAAGGCATCTTACATGATGTATTTAATCCAAGATAATGGGTGAGTAAGAGGCAGATCATTGTCTAGGAAGTAATTTTGGTTTTGAGAGAGGCATTCTTAGGGAAATAGGCCTTGAAGTGTTCATTTAGAGCTGGGCAGGATTGAGGTCCGGAGAGAGGAGAGAAAGGGTATTTGGGTAGAGGGAAGGGCATTGGCAGAGCCTCAGAGGCCTGACGGTTCCTGGGGCCTGTGTGGGAATGGTGGGAAAGTTGGGTTGCAGTCAGCCTGTGGGTGGCCTGGACGTTGGGTAATGAGCGTGGCCGTGAGTTTATGGGCGCCCTCTCTAGAGTGGTGTGTAACTTGCTTCCTCCCTGAAGAAGTGTAACACGCTTGTGCTAGCTGCAGTGTCTTCCCCACAGCTGTGCTGTCCATTGAGGAGAAAGGGGCCTGCTCTGCCATGGCTTCCTTACTCCTCAGGGTATGGCGTGTGAGTTATTTTAATAACGTATCAATCTGCCTTTTCTTTCTTTTGTCACAATGCATTTACTTTCTAACGTGGTCTTGTTTTCAGGGTAATAATTGGGTTTCCACAGGGAAAATAATAATGTGTGAGGCAAATTATTGACTTAAAAAATGAATCTCTAATATTTTTCTAGTAGTTCTTCTTTTGTTTAAATTTTTGTTTCGTTAGTTATGTAAAGAAACTTATGGATAGTAATTTCTGCTCAGGTGGATAGTGGTACTGTTTAGCACAGCTCATTGGTCTTCTGAAACCTTTACAAATGCAGTCTGATTCATTCCAGCCAAGTTAATTATGAGGTACATCATTTTTTTCCCTTAATGGAGACAAATGTAAAAGACAGAGATACAGAAATCATCTTCAGTTTAGATTGAAGAAATTTTAGTTACTACTCTTTGTTCCTGCTATTTGATCACAGTTTATTTTTATTTTTTGAAGTCTGTCTCTAATCAAATAAGATTTAATGTTTTAGAAGTAATAGAGGACCATGACTAAACTAATAAGAAAAGTTAATTTAAGGACAAGAATTGATTTTTAAAAACATAAAAGTACATTTCATGACTTGATTTCAAGATGATCTGGTGGTATCCTTATACTGTCGCAGAAGGAAGTCCACAGTGGGACGAGAATGATGCTTACAAATCCCCACCCTTATTATCTATTACTGAACATGTCTTAGTCCAGGCCAGTCTGCCTACCACCTCTGTGGAACACTGTTGATTTCATTTTTCTTCCAGTATTTACTTTTGGTCCTGGACCAATTATCTAGCTGTGATGGGATTCTTCAAAAGTATCCTACATTTTGTACTTAGTGAACTAGTGATTGTTCTGTTTGCAGACATTCTTTCTGAGGCTCTACTCTTGCCTCGAAAACCTACATTTGCAGAAAGGGAAATGTATAGGTTCTCCTTTTAAATGTATTTATTTTTATTTATTTTTTATTTATTTTTGTCTGTGTTGGGTCTTCGTTTCTGTGCAAGGGCCTTCTCTAGTTGTGGCGAGCGGGGGCCACTCCTCATCATGGTGCGTGGGCCTCTCACTGCCGTGGCCCCTCTTGTTGCGGAGCACAGGCTCTAGATGCGCATGCTCAGTAGTTGTGGCTCACGGGCCCAGTTGCCCCGTGGCATGTGGGATCCTCCCATTCCAGGTCTCGAACCCGTGTCCCCCCCATCGGCAGGCAGACTCTCAACCACTGCGCCACCAGGGAAGCCCAGGTTTACCTTTTATTAACAAACTTATCCTTCTTTATTTCTTTCCAGTTTTTAAAAACCGTGTCCATTGTGACATTGAGATTCATATTTAAACATAATTTTAAAATTTTATTCTTAAAATTATCATACAGTAAAACTAACTTTTTTCTTTTATCCTGTTAATTTAACACGTGTAGTTTGTGCAACCATCACTACAATCAGAATACAGAATAATATTATCACCCCCCAGAATTCCCTGATGCTATCCTTTTATAGTTAACTGTCCCCATCCTATAACCTCTGCAACCTCTGACCTTTTCTCCATCCCTATAGTTTTGTCTTTTTGAGAATGTCCTATACATGGAATCATACATGTAAGCTTTTGAGACTGGGTTCTTTTACTCTGTCTTTGAGATTCATCTAAGTTATTGCATGTATTGAAAGTTTATTCCTTTTTATTACTGAGTAGTTTTCCATTGTCACTCATTAAAGGACATTTGCGTTGTTTCCAATTTTTAACATTTAGGAATAGAGCTGCTGTAAACATTTGTGTACAGACTTTTGTGCAAACATAGTTTTCATTTCTCTATCTCTAGGGTAGCTGTCTCTGGGGAGAGGGGATTGCTGGATGGTATAGTGAGTATATTTTTAACTTTATAAGAAACTGTCAACCCTTTTTCCAGAGTGTCTGTACCATTTTATACTCTCCCACTAGCAATGTACGAGAATTCCACCTATTCCACATCACTGACACTATCAGTGATTTTAATTTAGCCATTCTAATAGGTATGTGGTAGTATCTTATCATGGTTTTAATTTGCATTTCTCTGATGACTAATGCCATTGGACATCTTTTCATGTGCGTATTTGCCATCATTAGATCCTCTTGGTGGAGTGCCATTGAAATCTTTTGCCTAGCTTTTAATTGGGTTGTTTTCTTACTGTTGAGTTTTGAGAATTCTTTATATATTTGGATACAAATCCTTTTTCAGGTATGTGATTTGCCGTTGGTTTTTTCTCAGTCTTTAGCTTGGCTTCGTATCCTTCTAACATAATAGTGTCTTCCAAAGAGGAAAAAGGTTTAATTTTGAGAAAGTCCAGTCATAAATTTTTTTCTTTTTTATATTATACTAAGATGGGTAGATTTTAAAATAAGTTTCTGTTCTATAAAAGTGGTGAAAAGTAACTTAGTGATGGGAATGTCCTCATAAAGTTGACTTTGTGGAAGGTGCAAATGTTATTTTCTGGAAAGGTAGTACTAATTAATATACCTCTTAGTCTTGGGAACATCTAGGACTTTTGTTTAACCAAAGGATGCAATTGGTTGAGGTTTGTGAGGGTTTTCACACTTTTTAAAAAAATGATGATCACTAATGTGGTTAAATATGTATACTTTCATAATGCAGAACTATGTAGGAATTAGTCCTTAAGACTCTTCCAGGGTTAAAAGAGTGGTATATTACATTCCCATTTGATGCTTTGGGGAGTGCCTGAGTTTGAGTTTCTGCTTCACTGGAACAGCATTAGAACTCTGAGTGTAGGTTCAGATTCAGTGTCATGGCTAAAAGCACGAGCTGCATCAGAATGTCTGCATTTGAATCCTGCCTTTTATTTACAGTGTAACTGTGGGTGAGTAACTTAACTTGTCTGTGCTTCAGTTTCCTTGTCTGTTAGTGGGAATGATAATAATAACATCCACCTTGTAAGGTCATTATGAGGACTCAAGCAGATTACATAATATAGTCATTTCAACGGCCTCTGGCCCGCAGGAAGCATTCAGCAAATGGCTCTTGTTATTATTCTTATTATTATTGCTGAAATAGCTTTATGATAAAATTGTTTAAACAAATGTTTTGGAATATTTTCAAGAGTCAGAATAACCACATATCACACTAAGTCATTTCTCTCCCATGCCCACTTTTTTCTCTTGGCACTTGTTATTATTAATCAATACCTGTGACCAGTGTTTTTAATAATCATGTATATATATACACTGTTTTACAAGCCAGCTATCAGTTCATTCCATTTTTCACATCCTGTGAGGTACTAATCAGATATACACATATACATCAGTTCGCTTCAGCTGCCTGAAATATCAACCTAAATTGGCTTAAGCTGGAAAGAAATTTGAGTTAGGCTCACCTAACTGCAAAGTCAGGCACAGCTAGCTGGATTCAGGGCTCAAGTAAAGTCATCAGGACTCAGGTTCTCCCCACGAGTCAACTCTGCCTTTTCCTGTATGGACTTCAGTTGTCGGAACTGTATGTTAGAAACTTGGCTGTAGCATATTCACCGCCTGTAGCCTGTCACCGTTTAGATTCAGCCGGAAAGAGCGCCTGTCTCTTTCCCAGAAGCCTCAGCAAAAGTCTCATGATGTCTCATTGGCTCTTATGGGGTCACATGTCTGACCTGGAGCCAATCGCTGTTTGAGGCTGTGAGACTGGGATTGGCCAGTTCTGGTCACGTGTCACCCGTGGCTCTTTGGCGGAGTCGAGCCCACCGGAGCCACGCTGACTGAGAGGCGGGGAGAGGTACCTACTCTGAGGGACTTTGTGGGCTTTTATTACCAGAAAAAGGGCTGGACGCTGGCTGGTCAAACGACTAATGTGCTGTTAGGCTCTTTTTGTAGATCGGCAACGGATCACAGGGGTTAATGGATTTGAATTAGACCGGATTTGAATTAGAACCTTGGTTACTGATTCCAGCTTTTTTTTTTTTTTTTTTTTTTTTTTTTTTGCTGTACGTGGGCCTCTCACTGTTGTGGCCTCTCCCGTTGCGGAGCACAGGCTCCGGACGCACAGGCTTAGCGGCCATGGCTCACGGGCCCAGCCGCTCCGCGGCATATGGGATCCTCCCAGACCGGGGCACGAACCCGTATCCCCTGCATCGGCAGGCGGACTCTCAACCACTGCGCCACCAGGGAGGCCCGATTCCAGCTTTTTTGTCTCCAGGAATGCCGTTCCCCACGGGGGCAGGAGTTTGCAGAAAGTTAGTGTTGTGTATTCTTTTGGTGAAAGTCGGATAATTTTTAACAGGAAGAGAAAGAGTCAAGGCAAATAGGGGTGGCCTTCTCAATGGGTGGACGTGGTGCTTCTTCCCACACTGGTGGGTTTAAGCGACTCAGCGCCCTTCTCCGGGCCTTTCTGTCCCCGTGGCAGAGGCTGTACAAGACCCAGCTTGGTCAGTGTCTGTCCGCTACATGGCAGGGTTGCATGCTGTAGACACGGGTGTATCCGTGTATCCCGGCCAAGAGTGTTGGCTACATGGTGAGGTGTGTCTGGTGCTGGCGTCGTTTAGAGGTAGTTTCTAGATCTCTGTATTTTTTTTTTTTTTTTTTTTTTTTTTTGTGATACGCGGGCCTCTCACTGTTGTGGCCTCTCCCGTTGCGGAGCACAGGCTCCGGACGCGCAGGCCCAGCAGCCATCGCTCACGGGCCCAGCCGCTCCGCGGCTTGTGGGATCTTCCCGGACCGGGGCACGAATCCGTGTCCCCTACATCGGCAGGCGGACTCTCAACCACTGCGCCACCAGGGAAGCCCTAGATCTCTGTATTTTTTATAGTCCATTTTAGTGTGGCTTGAGACATTGTCTCACTTTGACTTCGGCTGGCAGTTTCTATTTTATGTTTTTCAAGAAGACGCTTGAACTTCTTCAGGAGTATGTGTAGCCAGGTCATGCTGTTTTCTGAAGAACCAGAGAAGGCAGTTACCAGAGACCTGCCTTGTATGGAGAGCTACGCTACAGAAGTACCCGCAGTGAGGTTCAGGGAGACCGCAGTTAGAAATGAACTGTTGGGACCTGATTAATTGTGGTAGGCATCTTCATATCCAGTGCTGAGGTGGGCACCTGAGCCTACATATCAGAGACATTAACGCTTGAAATTAAGTCAGTTCCCCCCATAGCTCCCGGAGTTAGTAATTCTGTCCCTAATCTCTACTTCTGTGTTACTTTTATTGAGATATCCCTGGCTGATATGTTTGGTGATTAATGTTGATGGTAGGCTTTGTGATCTCCCCTCAGAGCCAGTTTTAGGGGTTAGCTTGTGTTTGTCAGTGATGTACAAGTACACTTGTTTCTCCAATGGCTATTGGAGAGCATAATCACTCTTATGATTGCATAATCATAACCATTATTATTTTACCGAGATGGTGAAAATGGGTGAAAATAATTCCTCTGTCAAGTAGATAAAGTAGTTACATAGCATGATATTTTATTTTCTAAAAATAGAGTGTTGTATGTTGAAATCTGTAAAGTGATTTCCACTTTGTATAAATTGAAAATATGGAATTTTAGTGAAATAACAATAGCTAACACTTACTGAGCACTCACTGTATGCCAGGCATTCTTTTAAGCACTTTACACGTATTATTTCGCTTAATTCTTAAGTGAAAATAAATAACCATAGGAGGTAGGTATTAGTTGTCTCCTTGCCATTTTAGAGGTGAGCAAGTTGAGATACTTGAGGCTAAGTCATTTGCTCCAGGTCACACAGCTGGTGAGTGACACAGTTGGTGAGTGACAGCTGGTGAGTTCTGAATGTAAGTCCTCTGGCTCCAAGCCTGTGCTTTGGATCACTATGCTGTGTTCTGTCCCTAGTAAAGATTTTAGCTCATGTGTTGTTAGTTTTTCTTTTCATTTTGCTTCTTTTTGTAATATTTTCTAGATGTGGGCTAGGAGTTTTATAGAGAAGATTTGCTAATTCTAGGACCTTTGGAATCCATGGATTTATCCATCTTCTGTTGCTGTTATTTGGCAAGCAAACACTCTATGCTTGTTTAGATCAGTAGGTGTCAACCAGGAATGATTTTGCCCCCCAGGGGACATTTGCTGATGTCTGGAGACAGACATCTTTAGTTGTCGTAAGTCAGGAGACGTGCTCCTGGCACCTAGTGGTCAGAGGCCAGGATGCTGCTGAAACATTTATGAAGCACAGGACAGCCTTCCGCAACAAAGAATTGTTCAGCCCAAAATGTCAATAGCATCAACTCTGGCCTATAGAATAAGTGACTGATGATCTTGTAATGCCATTCTGATCTCTAACGGGCAAAGTCACATTAGTAATGTAGAAATGATTACTTTTGATGTTTGTTTGATAATTGATTTCCCCAAATGAATGCATGTTTGTATAAGGGACATAAACACCAACCATAACTTAAATATTGAAGTTCCCTTAAAGTAAACTGGGAATTATAGCCCACTGAGGGAGAGCTGAGGAAGTTTAAAGGGAGGCCATGTAATGCCTGAGGATACAATACTCTAAATATTTGTTGGATTACCTTGTGAATTACACAATTAGAATTCATTTTTTGTGTTGTATTAACTTGTCAAATGTATAAACATTTTAAATATCCTGTAATTTTTAAAACCGTGTTTTGGTATTTTTTTAATTAAAAATTTCATACTGAGAAAAGTGGAGAATCTTACATTGTACCCCGTGTATGTACCACCCATATTTAACAAATGCTAACAAATACTGAAGTCCATTTTGAGCTCTTTCTCATCCCATCCCTTAGGTGTTTCTACATTGTTTATTATACCAAACATCTCAAAAGTTGAAGGGGCCTGGAACTCTTCCGTTGTCTGTCGTCAGGCCTCACTCACTGCTGCTGCCTTTTGTCTGCCTGTCAGCTTCTCCCCTCATCTTTCACTGCAGTATATAGGCGGTAGAGGGCGGAGCCAGGTTGTCTTTTCAAAGCTGGAAAGGCCAGGCCGAGAGTGGATGCGTAGGCTGGAGGGAGGCGGGAGGACAATAAGTATGGGTTTCCCCCAATGACTGAAAGCAGAGCGTTCCCATGAAACCTTTCATAAGCCGAAGTGGCGTAAAGCGAAGAAGCAGTGACCATAGGACACATCTTGCTAACGGATGCACAGAATAAATTGAGCTAAAGTACGGAAGCTCAGTGACAGTTCAAAGCTATGGTGGCTTGATGCTGAGGTGCTGAGTGTGGTTCCCAGGAAGGAGCTGGGTGGTGCCCCTTGCACCCGCTTTTGCAGCGCACAGTGCGAATTGCCTCTGTACGGGCTGCTGCACAACACGTGCCGGGCACTGTTCTCATTTTCCCCCCTTTTTTGTGAAAATAGATACCTCTTTGGATTTCTTTTGGTTGGGAAAACAGGCGCTAACGTGGGTCTTTCTTAAAAGCGAAGTGGCATAAATTGAGCTTTGGAAGGATGGAGGAGACCTGTACCTTGGGGCCGTTTGGTGAGGTAGAAAGTGGGGAGAGTGAGCGAGGGTGGGAAGAGGCAAGAAGAGCAGTCTCGGAACCAACAGAGATGGTGGTGGGAGGTCTGCAAGCGTGGTCCGCCGGAGCAATGTTGTGACTGTCAGGTCAGAGGATCTTAGGTCTTCTTTGCCCAGGATTGCTGCTCCCTGCATTATGAGTGGTATAGCTCAGGAGAGGCTGCGCTTGAATTCTCAATCTCTATTACTTGGACTGCTTAGTGGTCTGTTCTTAATGGCAATGCCTGCTTATCACCAGTTGTTCACAGGACTTCTACATGATAGGTTCCTTTTTTTTTGACCACACCATGCCGCCTGCGGGATCTTAGTTCCCCGACCAGGGATCAAACCCTCTCCCCGCCCCTTTCCGCCATGGAGGAAGCGCGGAGTCCCAACCACTGCACTGCCCGATAGGTTCCTCCTTTACTTAAACACCTCCCATCATGCTCCATTGCTATGGAATAAAGCCCTCACTTCCTGTGGCATTGGAGGGCATTCTTAGCTCCTTTCCCTCTTTCTCTGACACACCTGGAGTGTATCATGTGCTTTTTCTTGTCTTGGTGACTTCTTGTGCATTCTCTCTGATAAACTCCCCTGTGCTCTCCCTATCATCTCTGCACAGTGAACTTGTGTTCTTCTTTTGAGGGCAGCTCATGCCTTTCGGCAGATGGAAGGTATTTCTTGCTATTTTTCATTTGTGCTTTGCCTGTCTTGCTAGAATCTGAGTTTCTTGAAAGCAGTGATGGCATGCTTCCTCTTTGCGTTTAGTGCTGCTAACACAGGGCCTGGCCTCAGGAAATGTTTGCTGAACTGAATTAATAGCCAGTTCGAACTTGCCCTTGAGCCAGTGTTTTGTACTGGTGGGAAAAATCCTACACGGTGTGGACTTTGATTCTCTGAAGTGTCAGTTACAGTATTGTAAGACGGAAGATAGGAGCCTGGGATAGGAAACAGTTTTGCACCTTCTGGTTTTTTTTTTTTTTTTTTTTTTT
Source organism: Mesoplodon mirus (assembly GCF_964341445.2). Taxonomy (NCBI): domain Eukaryota; kingdom Metazoa; phylum Chordata; class Mammalia; order Artiodactyla; family Ziphiidae; genus Mesoplodon; species Mesoplodon mirus. Next base: position 11,430 of record NW_028294180.1, on the reverse strand, counting down.
TTTGCGGTACGCGGGCCTCTCACTGTTGTGGCCTCTCCCGTTGCGCAGCACAGACTCCGGACGCGCAGGCACAGCAGCCATGGCTCATGGGCCCAGCCACTCTGCGGCATGTGGTATCTTCCTGAACCGGGACACAAACCCGTGTCCCCTGCATCGGCAGGTGGACTCTCAACCACTGCGCCACCAGGGAAGCCCGGTACACTTTTGTTTTAATTATGCAGTTGGCTCTCTTGCGTTGATTTACATTTTATTGGTAAAGCTCCACTGCTTTGGATTATGATGTGTTTACAAGGCTACACAGATAATCTGGAAGGGAAAATGAAGAAATACAAATGACAGAAAATATTTTATAATAATAAAATTTTCTTGGCAAGCAGCAACCTTTTCTCAAAGTCAGTCTTTTAATATAATTTGCTTGCCTCATAAATATGGATTTTTTGTTTTTTCATATCTTTATTGATTAGTAAGCATATTAAATGACTTGGGAGGAATCTCACTCTCTTCAAGAAATAATTTGGAATTATTGATCCAGAATGCTGACAGTTCTCAAAAATGGGTCAGGAAAATCAAAGTAATAGATGGAAAAACAATCTCAATTTTAGCTCTTGATATAACTTTTCTTAAAGTTAGGGTTCTTTTTTATAATTTAAGTTACTAAAACAGATGGTGGAAGGTCCATCAAGATATTTATTTTATGTATTTAAAGCATTTTACTTTGCTGTATTGAATTCCATTCATTCTGGAATTTAGGAGAATTTACCTCTTTATGAAAGAGATGATTCAAAGTAGAAAATGATTGCTGACCTTCGCTTCCAGTTTTCTTCTCAATAGACTTAGTCTCTCTTCTAATGCTTCTTGCATACTCAGTAATTGTATAAGTTTTAGAGAAAAATTCAAGTCTGGCTGAATATTAAGCACAGTACACTAAATAAAGCTTTTTTCCTTTGCAGAATATTTTACATGTGTGTCCCATAGATTCATCAGAGATTCTAGTTTTGGATAAAGGCAAGTACATTTAAAGACAATACAACATCCCTATCTATGACATTGGCATTCAAATGAGAAGTGAATTTGGTTCAGGACAGTTCTTGAAATGCTTAGCATTTAGGTTATTTTAGGTCAACTCTTTGGGAAATTCAATTAGAGTATTTATTGAATGGTTTTAGTGAGCTGATTGGTTGTCATGTCATGTCATAGATGATATAAAACATGACTCCTATTTATAAAATAGTTGTGTTGGTCAGATAAGGCATCTTACATGATGTATTTAATCCAAGATAATGGGTGAGTAAGAGGCAGATCATTGTCTAGGAAGTAATTTTGGTTTTGAGAGAGGCATTCTTAGGGAAATAGGCCTTGAAGTGTTCATTTAGAGCTGGGCAGGATTGAGGTCCGGAGAGAGGAGGGAAAGGGTATTTGGGTAGAGGGAAGGGCATTGGCAGAGCCTCAGAGGCCTGACGGTTCCTGGGGCCTGTGTGGGAATGGTGGGAAAGTTGGGTTGCAGTCAGCCTGTGGGTGGCCTGGACGTTGGGTAATGAGCGTGGCCGTGAGTTTATGGGCGCCCTCTCTAGAGTGGTGTGTAACTTGCTTCCTCCCTGAAGAAGTGTAACACGCTTGTGCTAGCTGCAGTGTCTTCCCCACAGCTGTGCTGTCCATTGAGGAGAAAGGGGCCTGCTCTGCCATGGCTTCCTTACTCCTCAGGGTATGGCGTGTGAGTTATTTTAATAACGTATCAATCTGCCTTTTCTTTCTTTTGTCACAATGCATTTACTTTCTAACGTGGTCTTGTTTTCAGGGTAATAATTGGGTTTCCACAGGGAAAATAATAATGTGTGAGGCAAATTATTGACTTAAAAAATGAATCTCTAATATTTTTCTAGTAGTTCTTCTTTTGTTTAAATTTTTGTTTCGTTAGTTATGTAAAGAAACTTATGGATAGTAATTTCTGCTCAGGTGGATAGTGGTACTGTTTAGCACAGCTCATTGGTCTTCTGAAACCTTTACAAATGCAGTCTGATTCATTCCAGCCAAGTTAATTATGAGGTACATCATTTTTTTCCCTTAATGGAGACAAATGTAAAAGACAGAGATACAGAAATCATCTTCAGTTTAGATTGAAGAAATTTTAGTTACTACTCTTTGTTCCTGCTATTTGATCACAGTTTATTTTTATTTTTTGAAGTCTGTCTCTAATCAAATAAGATTTAATGTTTTAGAAGTAATAGAGGACCATGACTAAACTAATAAGAAAAGTTAATTTAAGGACAAGAATTGATTTTTAAAAACATAAAAGTACATTTCATGACTTGATTTCAAGATGATCTGGTGGTATCCTTATACTGTCGCAGAAGGAAGTCCACAGTGGGACGAGAATGATGCTTACAAATCCCCACCCTTATTATCTATTACTGAACATGTCTTAGTCCAGGCCAGTCTGCCTACCACCTCTGTGGAACACTGTTGATTTCATTTTTCTTCCAGTATTTACTTTTGGTCCTGGACCAATTATCTAGCTGTGATGGGATTCTTCAAAAGTATCCTACATTTTGTACTTAGTGAACTAGTGATTGTTCTGTTTGCAGACATTCTTTCTGAGGCTCTACTCTTGCCTCGAAAACCTACATTTGCAGAAAGGGAAATGTATAGGTTCTCCTTTTAAATGTATTTATTTTTATTTATTTTTTATTTATTTTTGTCTGTGTTGGGTCTTCGTTTCTGTGCAAGGGCCTTCTCTAGTTGTGGCGAGCGGGGGCCACTCCTCATCATGGTGCGTGGGCCTCTCACTGCCGTGGCCCCTCTTGTTGCGGAGCACAGGCTCTAGATGCGCATGCTCAGTAGTTGTGGCTCACGGGCCCAGTTGCCCCGTGGCATGTGGGATCCTCCCATTCCAGGTCTCGAACCCGTGTCCCCCCCATCGGCAGGCAGACTCTCAACCACTGCGCCACCAGGGAAGCCCAGGTTTACCTTTTATTAACAAACTTATCCTTCTTTATTTCTTTCCAGTTTTTAAAAACCGTGTCCATTGTGACATTGAGATTCATATTTAAACATAATTTTAAAATTTTATTCTTAAAATTATCATACAGTAAAACTAACTTTTTTCTTTTATCCTGTTAATTTAACACGTGTAGTTTGTGCAACCATCACTACAATCAGAATACAGAATAATATTATCACCCCCCAGAATTCCCTGATGCTATCCTTTTATAGTTAACTGTCCCCATCCTATAACCTCTGCAACCTCTGACCTTTTCTCCATCCCTATAGTTTTGTCTTTTTGAGAATGTCCTATACATGGAATCATACATGTAAGCTTTTGAGACTGGGTTCTTTTACTCTGTCTTTGAGATTCATCTAAGTTATTGCATGTATTGAAAGTTTATTCCTTTTTATTACTGAGTAGTTTTCCATTGTCACTCATTAAAGGACATTTGCGTTGTTTCCAATTTTTAACATTTAGGAATAGAGCTGCTGTAAACATTTGTGTACAGACTTTTGTGCAAACATAGTTTTCATTTCTCTATCTCTAGGGTAGCTGTCTCTGGGGAGAGGGGATTGCTGGATGGTATAGTGAGTATATTTTTAACTTTATAAGAAACTGTCAACCCTTTTTCCAGAGTGTCTGTACCATTTTATACTCTCCCACTAGCAATGTACGAGAATTCCACCTATTCCACATCACTGACACTATCAGTGATTTTAATTTAGCCATTCTAATAGGTATGTGGTAGTATCTTATCATGGTTTTAATTTGCATTTCTCTGATGACTAATGCCATTGGACATCTTTTCATGTGCGTATTTGCCATCATTAGATCCTCTTGGTGGAGTGCCATTGAAATCTTTTGCCTAGCTTTTAATTGGGTTGTTTTCTTACTGTTGAGTTTTGAGAATTCTTTATATATTTGGATACAAATCCTTTTTCAGGTATGTGATTTGCCGTTGGTTTTTTCTCAGTCTTTAGCTTGGCTTCGTATCCTTCTAACATAATAGTGTCTTCCAAAGAGGAAAAAGGTTTAATTTTGAGAAAGTCCAGTCATAAATTTTTTTCTTTTTTATATTATACTAAGATGGGTAGATTTTAAAATAAGTTTCTGTTCTATAAAAGTGGTGAAAAGTAACTTAGTGATGGGAATGTCCTCATAAAGTTGACTTTGTGGAAGGTGCAAATGTTATTTTCTGGAAAGGTAGTACTAATTAATATACCTCTTAGTCTTGGGAACATCTAGGACTTTTGTTTAACCAAAGGATGCAATTGGTTGAGGTTTGTGAGGGTTTTCACACTTTTTAAAAAAATGATGATCACTAATGTGGTTAAATATGTATACTTTCATAATGCAGAACTATGTAGGAATTAGTCCTTAAGACTCTTCCAGGGTTAAAAGAGTGGTATATTACATTCCCATTTGATGCTTTGGGGAGTGCCTGAGTTTGAGTTTCTGCTTCACTGGAACAGCATTAGAACTCTGAGTGTAGGTTCAGATTCAGTGTCATGGCTAAAAGCACGAGCTGCATCAGAATGTCTGCATTTGAATCCTGCCTTTTATTTACAGTGTAACTGTGGGTGAGTAACTTAACTTGTCTGTGCTTCAGTTTCCTTGTCTGTTAGTGGGAATGATAATAATAACATCCACCTTGTAAGGTCATTATGAGGACTCAAGCAGATTACATAATATAGTCATTTCAACGGCCTCTGGCCCGCAGGAAGCATTCAGCAAATGGCTCTTGTTATTATTCTTATTATTATTGCTGAAATAGCTTTATGATAAAATTGTTTAAACAAATGTTTTGGAATATTTTCAAGAGTCAGAATAACCACATATCACACTAAGTCATTTCTCTCCCATGCCCACTTTTTTCTCTTGGCACTTGTTATTATTAATCAATACCTGTGACCAGTGTTTTTAATAATCATGTATATATATACACTGTTTTACAAGCCAGCTATCAGTTCATTCCATTTTTCACATCCTGTGAGGTACTAATCAGATATACACATATACATCAGTTCGCTTCAGCTGCCTGAAATATCAACCTAAATTGGCTTAAGCTGGAAAGAAATTTGAGTTAGGCTCACCTAACTGCAAAGTCAGGCACAGCTAGCTGGATTCAGGGCTCAAGTAAAGTCATCAGGACTCAGGTTCTCCCCACGAGTCAACTCTGCCTTTTCCTGTATGGACTTCAGTTGTCGGAACTGTATGTTAGAAACTTGGCTGTAGCATATTCACCGCCTGTAGCCTGTCACCGTTTAGATTCAGCCGGAAAGAGCGCCTGTCTCTTTCCCAGAAGCCTCAGCAAAAGTCTCATGATGTCTCATTGGCTCTTATGGGGTCACATGTCTGACCTGGAGCCAATCGCTGTTTGAGGCTGTGAGACTGGGATTGGCCAGTTCTGGTCACGTGTCACCCGTGGCTCTTTGGCGGAGTCGAGCCCACCGGAGCCACGCTGACTGAGAGGCGGGGAGAGGTACCTACTCTGAGGGACTTTGTGGGCTTTTATTACCAGAAAAAGGGCTGGACGCTGGCTGGTCAAACGACTAATGTGCTGTTAGGCTCTTTTTGTAGATCGGCAACGGATCACAGGGGTTAATGGATTTGAATTAGACCGGATTTGAATTAGAACCTTGGTTACTGATTCCAGCTTTTTTTTTTTTTTTTTTTTTTTTTTTTTTGCTGTACGTGGGCCTCTCACTGTTGTGGCCTCTCCCGTTGCGGAGCACAGGCTCCGGACGCACAGGCTTAGCGGCCATGGCTCACGGGCCCAGCCGCTCCGCGGCATATGGGATCCTCCCAGACCGGGGCACGAACCCGTATCCCCTGCATCGGCAGGCGGACTCTCAACCACTGCGCCACCAGGGAGGCCCGATTCCAGCTTTTTTGTCTCCAGGAATGCCGTTCCCCACGGGGGCAGGAGTTTGCAGAAAGTTAGTGTTGTGTATTCTTTTGGTGAAAGTCGGATAATTTTTAACAGGAAGAGAAAGAGTCAAGGCAAATAGGGGTGGCCTTCTCAATGGGTGGACGTGGTGCTTCTTCCCACACTGGTGGGTTTAAGCGACTCAGCGCCCTTCTCCGGGCCTTTCTGTCCCCGTGGCAGAGGCTGTACAAGACCCAGCTTGGTCAGTGTCTGTCCGCTACATGGCAGGGTTGCATGCTGTAGACACGGGTGTATCCGTGTATCCCGGCCAAGAGTGTTGGCTACATGGTGAGGTGTGTCTGGTGCTGGCGTCGTTTAGAGGTAGTTTCTAGATCTCTGTATTTTTTTTTTTTTTTTTTTTTTTTTTTGTGATACGCGGGCCTCTCACTGTTGTGGCCTCTCCCGTTGCGGAGCACAGGCTCCGGACGCGCAGGCCCAGCAGCCATCGCTCACGGGCCCAGCCGCTCCGCGGCTTGTGGGATCTTCCCGGACCGGGGCACGAATCCGTGTCCCCTACATCGGCAGGCGGACTCTCAACCACTGCGCCACCAGGGAAGCCCTAGATCTCTGTATTTTTTATAGTCCATTTTAGTGTGGCTTGAGACATTGTCTCACTTTGACTTCGGCTGGCAGTTTCTATTTTATGTTTTTCAAGAAGACGCTTGAACTTCTTCAGGAGTATGTGTAGCCAGGTCATGCTGTTTTCTGAAGAACCAGAGAAGGCAGTTACCAGAGACCTGCCTTGTATGGAGAGCTACGCTACAGAAGTACCCGCAGTGAGGTTCAGGGAGACCGCAGTTAGAAATGAACTGTTGGGACCTGATTAATTGTGGTAGGCATCTTCATATCCAGTGCTGAGGTGGGCACCTGAGCCTACATATCAGAGACATTAACGCTTGAAATTAAGTCAGTTCCCCCCATAGCTCCCGGAGTTAGTAATTCTGTCCCTAATCTCTACTTCTGTGTTACTTTTATTGAGATATCCCTGGCTGATATGTTTGGTGATTAATGTTGATGGTAGGCTTTGTGATCTCCCCTCAGAGCCAGTTTTAGGGGTTAGCTTGTGTTTGTCAGTGATGTACAAGTACACTTGTTTCTCCAATGGCTATTGGAGAGCATAATCACTCTTATGATTGCATAATCATAACCATTATTATTTTACCGAGATGGTGAAAATGGGTGAAAATAATTCCTCTGTCAAGTAGATAAAGTAGTTACATAGCATGATATTTTATTTTCTAAAAATAGAGTGTTGTATGTTGAAATCTGTAAAGTGATTTCCACTTTGTATAAATTGAAAATATGGAATTTTAGTGAAATAACAATAGCTAACACTTACTGAGCACTCACTGTATGCCAGGCATTCTTTTAAGCACTTTACACGTATTATTTCGCTTAATTCTTAAGTGAAAATAAATAACCATAGGAGGTAGGTATTAGTTGTCTCCTTGCCATTTTAGAGGTGAGCAAGTTGAGATACTTGAGGCTAAGTCATTTGCTCCAGGTCACACAGCTGGTGAGTGACACAGTTGGTGAGTGACAGCTGGTGAGTTCTGAATGTAAGTCCTCTGGCTCCAAGCCTGTGCTTTGGATCACTATGCTGTGTTCTGTCCCTAGTAAAGATTTTAGCTCATGTGTTGTTAGTTTTTCTTTTCATTTTGCTTCTTTTTGTAATATTTTCTAGATGTGGGCTAGGAGTTTTATAGAGAAGATTTGCTAATTCTAGGACCTTTGGAATCCATGGATTTATCCATCTTCTGTTGCTGTTATTTGGCAAGCAAACACTCTATGCTTGTTTAGATCAGTAGGTGTCAACCAGGAATGATTTTGCCCCCCAGGGGACATTTGCTGATGTCTGGAGACAGACATCTTTAGTTGTCGTAAGTCAGGAGACGTGCTCCTGGCACCTAGTGGTCAGAGGCCAGGATGCTGCTGAAACATTTATGAAGCACAGGACAGCCTTCCGCAACAAAGAATTGTTCAGCCCAAAATGTCAATAGCATCAACTCTGGCCTATAGAATAAGTGACTGATGATCTTGTAATGCCATTCTGATCTCTAACGGGCAAAGTCACATTAGTAATGTAGAAATGATTACTTTTGATGTTTGTTTGATAATTGATTTCCCCAAATGAATGCATGTTTGTATAAGGGACATAAACACCAACCATAACTTAAATATTGAAGTTCCCTTAAAGTAAACTGGGAATTATAGCCCACTGAGGGAGAGCTGAGGAAGTTTAAAGGGAGGCCATGTAATGCCTGAGGATACAATACTCTAAATATTTGTTGGATTACCTTGTGAATTACACAATTAGAATTCATTTTTTGTGTTGTATTAACTTGTCAAATGTATAAACATTTTAAATATCCTGTAATTTTTAAAACCGTGTTTTGGTATTTTTTTAATTAAAAATTTCATACTGAGAAAAGTGGAGAATCTTACATTGTACCCCGTGTATGTACCACCCATATTTAACAAATGCTAACAAATACTGAAGTCCATTTTGAGCTCTTTCTCATCCCATCCCTTAGGTGTTTCTACATTGTTTATTATACCAAACATCTCAAAAGTTGAAGGGGCCTGGAACTCTTCCGTTGTCTGTCGTCAGGCCTCACTCACTGCTGCTGCCTTTTGTCTGCCTGTCAGCTTCTCCCCTCATCTTTCACTGCAGTATATAGGCGGTAGAGGGCGGAGCCAGGTTGTCTTTTCAAAGCTGGAAAGGCCAGGCCGAGAGTGGATGCGTAGGCTGGAGGGAGGCGGGAGGACAATAAGTATGGGTTTCCCCCAATGACTGAAAGCAGAGCGTTCCCATGAAACCTTTCATAAGCCGAAGTGGCGTAAAGCGAAGAAGCAGTGACCATAGGACACATCTTGCTAACGGATGCACAGAATAAATTGAGCTAAAGTACGGAAGCTCAGTGACAGTTCAAAGCTATGGTGGCTTGATGCTGAGGTGCTGAGTGTGGTTCCCAGGAAGGAGCTGGGTGGTGCCCCTTGCACCCGCTTTTGCAGCGCACAGTGCGAATTGCCTCTGTACGGGCTGCTGCACAACACGTGCCGGGCACTGTTCTCATTTTCCCCCCTTTTTTGTGAAAATAGATACCTCTTTGGATTTCTTTTGGTTGGGAAAACAGGCGCTAACGTGGGTCTTTCTTAAAAGCGAAGTGGCATAAATTGAGCTTTGGAAGGATGGAGGAGACCTGTACCTTGGGGCCGTTTGGTGAGGTAGAAAGTGGGGAGAGTGAGCGAGGGTGGGAAGAGGCAAGAAGAGCAGTCTCGGAACCAACAGAGATGGTGGTGGGAGGTCTGCAAGCGTGGTCCGCCGGAGCAATGTTGTGACTGTCAGGTCAGAGGATCTTAGGTCTTCTTTGCCCAGGATTGCTGCTCCCTGCATTATGAGTGGTATAGCTCAGGAGAGGCTGCGCTTGAATTCTCAATCTCTATTACTTGGACTGCTTAGTGGTCTGTTCTTAATGGCAATGCCTGCTTATCACCAGTTGTTCACAGGACTTCTACATGATAGGTTCCTTTTTTTTTGACCACACCATGCCGCCTGCGGGATCTTAGTTCCCCGACCAGGGATCAAACCCTCTCCCCGCCCCTTTCCGCCATGGAGGAAGCGCGGAGTCCCAACCACTGCACTGCCCGATAGGTTCCTCCTTTACTTAAACACCTCCCATCATGCTCCATTGCTATGGAATAAAGCCCTCACTTCCTGTGGCATTGGAGGGCATTCTTAGCTCCTTTCCCTCTTTCTCTGACACACCTGGAGTGTATCATGTGCTTTTTCTTGTCTTGGTGACTTCTTGTGCATTCTCTCTGATAAACTCCCCTGTGCTCTCCCTATCATCTCTGCACAGTGAACTTGTGTTCTTCTTTTGAGGGCAGCTCATGCCTTTCGGCAGATGGAAGGTATTTCTTGCTATTTTTCATTTGTGCTTTGCCTGTCTTGCTAGAATCTGAGTTTCTTGAAAGCAGTGATGGCATGCTTCCTCTTTGCGTTTAGTGCTGCTAACACAGGGCCTGGCCTCAGGAAATGTTTGCTGAACTGAATTAATAGCCAGTTCGAACTTGCCCTTGAGCCAGTGTTTTGTACTGGTGGGAAAAATCCTACACGGTGTGGACTTTGATTCTCTGAAGTGTCAGTTACAGTATTGTAAGACGGAAGATAGGAGCCTGGGATAGGAAACAGTTTTGCACCTTCTGGTTTTTTTTTTTTTTTTTTTTTTTTTTGCGGTACGCGGGCCTCTCACTGTTGTGGCCTCTCCCGTTGCGCAGCACAGACTCCGGACGCGCAGGCACAGCAGCCATGGCTCATGGGCCCAGCCACTCTGCGGCATGTGGTATCTTCCTGAACCGGGACACAAACCCGTGTCCCCTGCATCGGCAGGTGGACTCTCAACCACTGCGCCACCAGGGAAGCCCGGTACACTTTTGTTTTAATTATGCAGTTGGCTCTCTTGCGTTGATTTACATTTTATTGGTAAAGCTCCACTGCTTTGGATTATGATGTGTTTACAAGGCTACACAGATAATCTGGAAGGGAAAATGAAGAAATACAAATGACAGAAAATATTTTATAATAATAAAATTTTCTTGGCAAGCAGCAACCTTTTCTCAAAGTCAGTCTTTTAATATAATTTGCTTGCCTCATAAATATGGATTTTTTGTTTTTTCATATCTTTATTGATTAGTAAGCATATTAAATGACTTGGGAGGAATCTCACTCTCTTCAAGAAATAATTTGGAATTATTGATCCAGAATGCTGACAGTTCTCAAAAATGGGTCAGGAAAATCAAAGTAATAGATGGAAAAACAATCTCAATTTTAGCTCTTGATATAACTTTTCTTAAAGTTAGGGTTCTTTTTTATAATTTAAGTTACTAAAACAGATGGTGGAAGGTCCATCAAGATATTTATTTTATGTATTTAAAGCATTTTACTTTGCTGTATTGAATTCCATTCATTCTGGAATTTAGGAGAATTTACCTCTTTATGAAAGAGATGATTCAAAGTAGAAAATGATTGCTGACCTTCGCTTCCAGTTTTCTTCTCAATAGACTTAGTCTCTCTTCTAATGCTTCTTGCATACTCAGTAATTGTATAAGTTTTAGAGAAAAATTCAAGTCTGGCTGAATATTAAGCACAGTACACTAAATAAAGCTTTTTTCCTTTGCAGAATATTTTACATGTGTGTCCCATAGATTCATCAGAGATTCTAGTTTTGGATAAAGGCAAGTACATTTAAAGACAATACAACATCCCTATCTATGACATTGGCATTCAAATGAGAAGTGAATTTGGTTCAGGACAGTTCTTGAAATGCTTAGCATTTAGGTTATTTTAGGTCAACTCTTTGGGAAATTCAATTAGAGTATTTATTGAATGGTTTTAGTGAGCTGATTGGTTGTCATGTCATGTCATAGATGATATAAAACATGACTCCTATTTATAAAATAGTTGTGTTGGTCAGATAAGGCATCTTACATGATGTATTTAATCCAAGATAATGGG
>NW_028294181.1:0-39252 GCF_964341445.2 Mesoplodon mirus | reverse complement strand
AAATGCCCAATGCTACCCCATGAAGATCGGCAAACATGGACGTGTAATGTCTAACCACAGTGAATAGTAAACCATGATCACCCTAACGAATCGACATACTCTGCTACTCTATAGCTTGTCTAAGGGTTAACTTTTTAATTAAAAAAATCTTAGTAGCATGCAGTAACATTCCTCGATAGATCCACCCCTTTGCAAATGCGCAATGCTAGCCCATGAAGATCGGCTAACATGGACGTGTAATGTCTAACCATAGTGAATAGTAAACCAAGATCACCCTAACGAATGACATAATGTGCTACTCTGTAGCATGTCTAGGGGTTAACTTTTTAATTAAAAAATCTTACTAGTATGCAATAATATTCCTCGATAGATCCACCCCTTTGCAAATGCCCAATGCTAGCCCATGAAGATCGGCTAACATGGACGTGTAATGTCTAACCATAGTGAATAGTAAACCAAGATCACCCTAACGAATCGACATATTGTGCTACTCTGTAGCTTCGCTAAGGGTTAACTTTTTAATTAAAAAAATCTTACTAGTATGCAATAATATTCCTCGATAGATCCACCCCTTTTCAAATGCTCAATGCTAGCCCATGACGATCGGCTAACACGGACGTGTAATGTCTAACCATAGTGAACAATAAACCAAGATCATCGTAACTAATCGACAAAACACGCTACTCTGTAGCTTGGCTAAGGGTTAACTTTTTAATTAAAAAAATCTTACTAGTATGCAATAATATTCCTCGATAGATCCACCCCTTTGCAAATGCCCAATGCTAGCCCATGAAGATCGGCTGACATGGACGTGTAATGTCTAACCATAGTGAATAGTAAACCAAGATCACCCTAACGAATCGACATATTGTGCTACTCTGTAGCTTCGCTAAGGGTTAACTTTTTAATTAAAAAAATCTTACTAGTATGCAATAATATTCCTCGATAGATCCACCCCTTTTCAAATGCTCAATGCTAGCCCATGACGATCGGCTAACACGGACGTGTAATGTCTAACCATAGTGAACAATAAACCAAGATCACCCTAACGAATCGACATATTTTGCTACTCTGTAACTTGGCTAAGGGTTAACTTTTTAATTAAAAAAATCTTACTAGTATGCAATAATATTCCTCGATAGATGCACCCCTTTTCAAATGCCCAATGCTAGCCCATGAAGATCGGCTAACATGGACGTGTAATGTCTAACCATAGTGAATAGTAAACCAAGATCACCCTAACGAATCGACATATTCTGCTACTCTGTAGCTTGGCTAAGGGTTAACTTTTTAATTAAAAAAATCTTACTAGTATGCAATAATATTCCTCGATAGATCCACCCCTTTTCAAATGCTCAATGCTAGCCCATGACGATCGGCTAACACGGACGTGTAATGTCTAACCATAGTGAACAATAAACCAAGATCATCGTAACTAATCGACAAAACACGCTACTCTGTAGCTTGGCTAAGGGTTAACTTTTTAATTAAAAAAATCTTACTAGTATGCAATAATATTCCTCGATAGATCCACCCCTTTGCAAATGCCCAATGCTAGCCCATGAAGATCGGCTGACATGGACGTGTAATGTCTAACCATAGTGAATAGTAAACCAAGATCACCCTAACGAATCGACATATTGTGCTACTCTGTAGCTTCGCTAAGGGTTAACTTTTTAATTAAAAAAATCTTACTAGTATGCAATAATATTCCTCGATAGATCCACCCCTTTTCAAATGCTCAATGCTAGCCCATGACGATCGGCTAACACGGACGTGTAATGTCTAACCATAGTGAACAATAAACCAAGATCACCCTAACGAATCGACATATTTTGCTACTCTGTAACTTGGCTAAGGGTTAACTTTTTAATTAAAAAAATCTTACTAGTATGCAATAATATTCCTCGATAGATGCACCCCTTTTCAAATGCCCAATGCTACCCCATGAAGATCGGCTAACATGGACGTGTAATGTCTAACCATAGTGAATAGTAAACCAAGATCACCCTAACGAATCGACATATTCTGCTACTCTGTAGCTTGGCTAAGGGTTAACTTTTTAATTAAAAAAATCTTACTAGTATGCAATAATATTCCTCGATAGATCCACCCCTTTTCAAATGCTCAATGCTAGCCCATGACGATCGGCTAACACGGACGTGTAATGTCTAACCATAGTGAACAATAAACCAAGATCATCGTAACTAATCGACAAAACACGCTACTCTGTAGCTTGGCTAAGTGTTAACTTTTTAATTAAAAAAATCTTACTAGTATGCAATAATATTCCTCGATAGATCCACCCCTTTGCAAATGCCCAATGCTAGCCCATGAAGATCGGCTAACATGGACGTGTAATGTCTAACCATAGTGAATAGTAAACCAAGATCACCCTAACGAATCGACATATTGTGCTACTCTGTAGCTTGGCTAAGGGTTAACTTTTTAATTAAAAAAATCTTACTAGTATGCAATAATATTCCTCGATAGATCCACCCCTTTTCAAATGCTCAATGCTAGCCCATGACGATCGGCTAACACGGACGTGTAATGTCTAACCATAGTGAACAATAAACCAAGATCATCGTAACTAATCGACAAAACACGCTACTCTGTAGCTTGGCTAAGTGTTAACTTTTTAATTAAAAAAATCTTACTAGTATGCAATAATATTCCTCGATAGATCCACCCCTTTGCAAATGCCCAATGCTAGCCCATGAAGATCGGCTAACATGGACGTGTAATGTCTAACCATAGTGAATAGTAAACCAAGATCACCCTAACGAATCGACATATTGTGCTACTCTGTAGCTTCGCTAAGGGTTAACTTTTTAATTAAAAAAATCTTACTAGTATGCAATAATATTCCTCGATAGATCCACCCCTTTTCAAATGCTCAATGCTAGCCCATGAAGATCGGCTAACATGGACGTGTAATGTCTAACCATAGTGAATAGTAAACCAAGATCACCCTAACGAATGACATAATGTGCTACTCTGTAGCATGTCTAGGGGTTAACTTTTTAATTAAAAAATCTTACTAGTATGCAATAATATTCCTCGATAGATCCACCCCTTTGCAAATGCCCAATGCTAGCCCATGAAGATCGGCTAACATGGACGTGTAATGTCTAACCATAGTGAATAGTAAACCAAGATCACCCTAACGAATCGACATATTGTGCTACTCTGTAGCTTCGCTAAGGGTTAACTTTTTAATTAAAAAAATCTTACTAGTATGCAATAATATTCCTCGATAGATCCACCCCTTTTCAAATGCTCAATGCTAGCCCATGACGATCGGCTAACACGGACGTGTAATGTCTAACCATAGTGAACAATAAACCAAGATCATCGTAACTAATCGACAAAACACGCTACTCTGTAGCTTGGCTAAGGGTTAACTTTTTAATTAAAAAAATCTTACTAGTATGCAATAATATTCCTCGATAGATCCACCCCTTTGCAAATGCCCAATGCTAGCCCATGAAGATCGGCTGACATGGACGTGTAATGTCTAACCATAGTGAATAGTAAACCAAGATCACCCTAACGAATCGACATATTGTGCTACTCTGTAGCTTCGCTAAGGGTTAACTTTTTAATTAAAAAAATCTTACTAGTATGCAATAATATTCCTCGATAGATCCACCCCTTTTCAAATGCTCAATGCTAGCCCATGACGATCGGCTAACACGGACGTGTAATGTCTAACCATAGTGAACAATAAACCAAGATCACCCTAACGAATCGACATATTTTGCTACTCTGTAACTTGGCTAAGGGTTAACTTTTTAATTAAAAAAATCTTACTAGTATGCAATAATATTCCTCGATAGATGCACCCCTTTTCAAATGCCCAATGCTAGCCCATGAAGATCGGCTAACATGGACGTGTAATGTCTAACCATAGTGAATAGTAAACCAAGATCACCCTAACGAATCGACATATTCTGCTACTCTGTAGCTTGGCTAAGGGTTAACTTTTTAATTAAAAAAATCTTACTAGTATGCAATAATATTCCTCGATAGATCCACCCCTTTTCAAATGCTCAATGCTAGCCCATGACGATCGGCTAACACGGACGTGTAATGTCTAACCATAGTGAACAATAAACCAAGATCATCGTAACTAATCGACAAAACACGCTACTCTGTAGCTTGGCTAAGGGTTAACTTTTTAATTAAAAAAATCTTACTAGTATGCAATAATATTCCTCGATAGATCCACCCCTTTGCAAATGCCCAATGCTAGCCCATGAAGATCGGCTGACATGGACGTGTAATGTCTAACCATAGTGAATAGTAAACCAAGATCACCCTAACGAATCGACATATTGTGCTACTCTGTAGCTTCGCTAAGGGTTAACTTTTTAATTAAAAAAATCTTACTAGTATGCAATAATATTCCTCGATAGATCCACCCCTTTTCAAATGCTCAATGCTAGCCCATGACGATCGGCTAACACGGACGTGTAATGTCTAACCATAGTGAACAATAAACCAAGATCACCCTAACGAATCGACATATTTTGCTACTCTGTAACTTGGCTAAGGGTTAACTTTTTAATTAAAAAAATCTTACTAGTATGCAATAATATTCCTCGATAGATGCACCCCTTTTCAAATGCCCAATGCTACCCCATGAAGATCGGCTAACATGGACGTGTAATGTCTAACCATAGTGAATAGTAAACCAAGATCACCCTAACGAATCGACATATTCTGCTACTCTGTAGCTTGGCTAAGGGTTAACTTTTTAATTAAAAAAATCTTACTAGTATGCAATAATATTCCTCGATAGATCCACCCCTTTTCAAATGCTCAATGCTAGCCCATGACGATCGGCTAACACGGACGTGTAATGTCTAACCATAGTGAACAATAAACCAAGATCATCGTAACTAATCGACAAAACACGCTACTCTGTAGCTTGGCTAAGTGTTAACTTTTTAATTAAAAAAATCTTACTAGTATGCAATAATATTCCTCGATGGATCCACCCCTTTGCAAATGCCCAATGCTAGCCCATGAAGATCGGCTAACATGGACGTGTAATGTCTAACCATAGTGAATAGTAAACCAAGATCACCCTAACGAATCGACATATTGTGCTACTCTGTAGCTTCGCTAAGGGTTAACTTTTTAATTAAAAAAATCTTACTAGTATGCAATAATATTCCTCGATAGATCCACCCCTTTTCAAATGCTCAATGCTAGCCCATGACGATCGGCTAACACGGACGTGTAATGTCTAACCATAGTGAACAATAAACCAAGATCATCGTAACTAATCGACAAAACACGCTACTCTGTAGCTTGGCTAAGGGTTAACTTTTTAATTAAAAAAATCTTACTAGTATGCAATAATATTCCTCGATAGATCCACCCCTTTGCAAATGCCCAATGCTACCCCATGAAGATCGGCTAACATGGACGTGTAATGTCTAACCACAGTGAATAGTAAACCATGATCACCCTAACGAATCGACATACTCTGCTACTCTATAGCTTGTCTAAGGGTTAACTTTTTAATTAAAAAAATCTTAGTAGCATGCAGTAACATTCCTCGATAGATCCACCCCTTTGCAAATGCGCAATGCTAGCCCATGAAGATCGGCTAACATGGACGTGTAATGTCTAACCATAGTGAATAGTAAACCAAGATCACCATAACGAATGACATAATGTGCTACTCTGTAGCATGTCTAGGGGTTAACTTTTTAATTAAAAAATCTTACTAGTATGCAATAATATTCCTCGATAGATCCACCCCTTTGCAAATGCCCAATGCTAGCCCATGAAGATCGGATAACATGGACGTGTAATGTCTAACCATAGTGAATAGTAAACCAAGATCACCCTAACGAATCGACATATTGTGCTACTCTGTAGCTTCGCTAAGGGTTAACTTTTTAATTAAAAAAATCTTACCAGTATGCAATAATATTCCTCGATAGATCCACCCCTTTTCAAATGCTCAATGCTAGCCCATGACGATCGGCTAACACGGACGTGTAATGTCTAACCATAGTGAACAATAAACCAAGATCATCGTAACTAATCGACAAAACACGCTACTCTGTAGCTTGGCTAAGGGTTAACTTTTTAATTAAAAAAATCTTACTAGTATGCAATAATATTCCTCGATAGATCCACCCCTTTGCAAATGCCCAATGCTACCCCATGAAGATCGGCTAACATGGACGTGTAATGTCTAACCACAGTGAATAGTAAACCATGATCACCCTAACGAATCGACATACTCTGCTACTCTATAGCTTGTCTAAGGGTTAACTTTTTAATTAAAAAAATCTTAGTAGCATGCAGTAACATTCCTCGATAGATCCACCCCTTTGCAAATGCGCAATGCTAGCCCATGAAGATCGGCTAACATGGACGTGTAATGTCTAACCATAGTGAATAGTAAACCAAGATCACCCTAACGAATGACATAATGTGCTACTCTGTAGCATGTCTAGGGGTTAACTTTTTAATTAAAAAATCTTACTAGTATGCAATAATATTCCTCGATAGATCCACCCCTTTGCAAATGCCCAATGCTAGCCCATGAAGATCGGCTAACATGGACGTGTAATGTCTAACCATAGTGAATAGTAAACCATGATCACCCTAACGAATCGACATATTCTGCTACTCTATAGCTTGTCTAAGGGTTAACTTTTTAATTAAAAAAATCTTAGTAGCATGCAGTAACATTCCTCGATAGATCCACCCCTTTGCAAATGCGCAATGCTAGCCCATGAAGATCGGCTAACATGGACGTGTAATGTCTAACCATAGTGAATAGTAAACCAAGATCACCCTAACGAATCGACATAATGTGCTACTCTGTAGCATGTCTAGGGGTTAACTTTTTAATTAAAAAAATCTTACTAGTATGCAATAATATTCCTCCATAGATCCATCCCTTTTCAAATGCACAATGCTAGCCCATGACGATCGGCTAAGATGGACGTGTAATGTCTAAGCATAGTGAATAGTAAACCATGATCAGCGTAACAAATCGACATATGCTGCTACTCTGTAGCTTGGCTAAGGGTTAACTTTTTAATTAAAAAAATCTTAGTAGCATGCAGTAACATTCCTCGATAGATCCACCCCTTTGCAAATGCGCAATGCTAGCCCATGAAGATCGGCTAACATGGACGTGTAATGTCTAACCATAGTGAATAGTAAACCAAGATCGCCCTAACGAATCGACATATTCTGCTACTCTGTAGCTTGGCTAAGGGTTAACTTTTTAATTAAAAAAATCTTACTAGTATGCAATAATATTCCTCGATAGATCCACCCCTTTTCAAATGCTCAATGCTAGCCCATGACGATCGGCTAACACGGACGTGTAATGTCTAACCATAGTGAACAATAAACCAAGATCATCGTAACTAATCGACAAAACACGCTACTCTGTAGCTTGGCTAAGGGTTAACTTTTTAATTAAAAAAATCTTACTAGTATGCAATAATATTCCTCGATAGATCCACCCCTTTGCAAATGCCCAATGCTAGCCCATGAAGATCGGCTAACATGGACGTGTAATGTCTAACCATAGTGAATAGTAAACCATGATCACCCTAACGAATCGACATATTCTGCTACTCTATAGCTTGTCTAAGGGTTAACTTTTTAATTAAAAAAATCTTACTAGTATGCAATAATATTCCTCGATAGATCCACCCCTTTTCAAATGCTCAATGCTAGCCCATGACGATCGGCTAACACGGACGTGTAATGTCTAACCATAGTGAACAATAAACCAAGATCATCGTAACTAATCGACAAAACACGCTACTCTGTAGCTTGGCTAAGGGTTAACTTTTTAATTAAAAAAATCTTACTAGTATGCAATAATATTCCTCGATAGATCCACCCCTTTGCAAATGCCCAATGCTAGCCCATGAAGATCGGCTAACATGGACGTGTAATGTCTAACCATAGTGAATAGTAAACCATGATCACCCTAACGAATCGACATATTCTGCTACTCTATAGCTTGTCTAAGGGTTAACTTTTTAATTAAAAAAATCTTAGTAGCATGCAGTAACATTCCTCGATAGATCCACCCCTTTGCAAATGCGCAATGCTAGCCCATGAAGATCGGCTAACATGGACGTGTAATGTCTAACCATAGTGAATAGTAAACCAAGATCACCCTAACGAATGACATAATGTGCTACTCTGTAGCATGTCTAGGGGTTAACTTTTTAATTAAAAAATCTTACTAGTATGCAATAATATTCCTCGATAGATCCACCCCTTTGCAAATGCCCAATGCTAGCCCATGAAGATCGGCTAACATGGACGTGTAATGTCTAACCATAGTGAATAGTAAACCATGATCACCCTAACGAATCGACATATTCTGCTACTCTATAGCTTGTCTAAGGGTTAACTTTTTAATTAAAAAAATCTTAGTAGCATGCAGTAACATTCCTCGATAGATCCACCCCTTTGCAAATGCGCAATGCTAGCCCATGAAGATCGGCTAACATGGACGTGTAATGTCTAACCATAGTGAACAATAAACCAAGATCATCGTAACTAATCGACAAAACACGCTACTCTGTAGCTTGGCTAAGGGTTAACTTTTTAATTAAAAAAATCTTAGTAGTATGAAGTAATCTTCCTCGATAGATCCACCCCTTTGCAAATGCCCAATGCTAGCCCATGAAGATCGGCTAACAATGACGTGTAATGTCTAACCATAGTGAATAGTAAACCGTGATCAGCGTAACAAATCGACATATTCTGCTACTCTGCAGCTTGGCTAAGGGATAACTTTTTAATTAGAAAAATCTTAGTAGTATGCAGTAATCTCCTCGATAGATCCACCCCTTTCAAATGCCCAATGCTAGCCCACGACGATCGGCTAAGATGGACGTGTAATGTCTAAGCATAGTGAATAGTAAACCAAGATCACCCTAACGAATCGACATATTCTGCTAACCCCTTTGCAAATACTCAATGCTAGCCCATGAAGATCGGCTAACATGGACGTGTAATGTCTAACCTAGTGAATAGTAAACCAAGATCACCCTAACGAATCGACATATTCTGCTAACCCCTTTGCAAATGCCCAATGCTAGCCAATGAAGATCGGCTAACATGGACGTGTAATGTCTAACCATAGTGAATAGTAAACCAAGATCACCCTAACGAATCGACATATTGTGCTACTCTGTAGCTTCGCTAAGGGTTAACTTTTTAATTAAAAAAATCTTACTAGTATGCAATAATATTCCTCGATAGATCCACCCCTTTTCAAATGCTCAATGCTAGCCCATGACGATCGGCTAACACGGACGTGTAATGTCTAACCATAGTGAACAATAAACCAAGATCATCGTAACTAATCGACAAAACACGCTACTCTGTAGCTTGGCTAAGGGTTAACTTTTTAATTAAAAAAATCTTACTAGTATGCAATAATATTCCTCGATAGATCCACCCCTTTGCAAATGCCCAATGCTAGCCCATGAAGATCGGCTGACATGGACGTGTAATGTCTAACCATAGTGAATAGTAAACCAAGATCACCCTAACGAATCGACATATTGTGCTACTCTGTAGCTTCGCTAAGGGTTAACTTTTTAATTAAAAAAATCTTACTAGTATGCAATAATATTCCTCGATAGATCCACCCCTTTTCAAATGCTCAATGCTAGCCCATGACGATCGGCTAACACGGACGTGTAATGTCTAAGCATAGTGAATAGTAAACCAAGATCACCCTAACGAATCGACATATTCTGCTAACCCCTTTGCAAATACTCAATGCTAGCCCATGAAGATCGGCTAACATGGACGTGTAATGTCTAACCTAGTGAATAGTAAACCAAGATCACCCTAACGAATCGACATATTCTGCTAACCCCTTTGCAAATGCCCAATGCTAGCCAATGAAGATCGGCTAACATGGACGTGTAATGTCTAACCATAGTGAATAGTAAACCAAGATCACCCTAACGAATCGACATATTGTGCTACTCTGTAGCTTCGCTAAGGGTTAACTTTTTAATTAAAAAAATCTTACTAGTATGCAATAATATTCCTCGATAGATCCACCCCTTTGCAAATGCCCAATGCTAGCCAATGAAGATCGGCTAACATGGACGTGTAATGTCTAACCATAGTGAATAGTAAACCAAGATCACCCTAACGAATCGACATATTGTGCTACTCTGTAGCTTCGCTAAGGGTTAACTTTTTAATTAAAAAATCTTACTAGTATGCAATAATATTCCTCGATAGATCCACCCCTTTTCAAATGCTCAATGCTAGCCCATGACGATCGGCTAACACGGACGTGTAATGTCTAACCATAGTGAACAATAAACCAAGATCATCGTAACTAATCGACAAAACACGCTACTCTGTAGCTTGGCTAAGGGTTAACTTTTTAATTAAAAAAATCTTACTAGTATGCAATAATATTCCTCGATAGATCCACCCCTTTGCAAATGCCCAATGCTAGCCCATGAAGATCGGCTGACATGGACGTGTAATGTCTAACCATAGTGAATAGTAAACCAAGATCACCCTAACGAATCGACATATTGTGCTACTCTGTAGCTTCGCTAAGGGTTAACTTTTTAATTAAAAAAATCTTACTAGTATGCAATAATATTCCTCGATAGATCCACCCCTTTTCAAATGCTCAATGCTAGCCCATGACGATCGGCTAACACGGACGTGTAATGTCTAAGCATAGTGAATAGTAAACCAAGATCACCCTAACGAATCGACATATTCTGCTAACCCCTTTGCAAATACTCAATGCTAGCCCATGAAGATCGGCTAACATGGACGTGTAATGTCTAACCTAGTGAATAGTAAACCAAGATCACCCTAACGAATCGACATATTCTGCTAACCCCTTTGCAAATGCCCAATGCTAGCCAATGAAGATCGGCTAACATGGACGTGTAATGTCTAACCATAGTGAATAGTAAACCAAGATCACCCTAACGAATCGACATATTGTGCTACTCTGTAGCTTCGCTAAGGGTTAACTTTTTAATTAAAAAAATCTTACTAGTATGCAATAATATTCCTCGATAGATCCACCCCTTTTCAAATGCTCAATGCTAGCCCATGACGATCGGCTAACACGGACGTGTAATGTCTAACCATAGTGAACAATAAACCAAGATCATCGTAACTAATCGACAAAACACGCTACTCTGTAGCTTGGCTAAGGGTTAACTTTTTAATTAAAAAAATCTTACTAGTATGCAATAATATTCCTCGATAGATCCACCCCTTTGCAAATGCCCAATGCTAGCCCATGAAGATCGGCTGACATGGACGTGTAATGTCTAACCATAGTGAATAGTAAACCAAGATCACCCTAACGAATCGACATATTGTGCTACTCTGTAGCTTCGCTAAGGGTTAACTTTTTAATTAAAAAAATCTTACTAGTATGCAATAATATTCCTCGATAGATCCACCCCTTTTCAAATGCTCAATGCTAGCCCATGACGATCGGCTAACACGGACGTGTAATGTCTAACCATAGTGAACAATAAACCAAGATCATCGTAACTAATCGACAAAACACGCTACTCTGTAGCTTGGCTAAGGGTTAACTTTTTAATTAAAAAAATCTTACTAGTATGCAATAATATTCCTCGATAGATGCACCCCTTTTCAAATGCCCAATGCTAGCCCATGAAGATCGGCTAACATGGACGTGTAATGTCTAACCATAGTGAATAGTAAACCAAGATCACCCTAACGAATCGACATATTCTGCTACTCTGTAGCTTGGCTAAGGGTTAACTTTTTAATTAAAAAAATCTTACTAGTATGCAATAATATTCCTCGATAGATCCACCCCTTTTCAAATGCTCAATGCTAGCCCATGACGATCGGCTAACACGGACGTGTAATGTCTAACCATAGTGAACAATAAACCAAGATCATCGTAACTAATCGACAAAACACGCTACTCTGTAGCTTGGCTAAGGGTTAACTTTTTAATTAAAAAAATCTTACTAGTATGCAATAATATTCCTCGATAGATGCACCCCTTTTCAAATGCTCAATGCTAGCCCATGACGATCGGCTAACACGGACGTGTAATGTCTAACCATAGTGAACAATAAACCAAGATCATCGTAACTAATCGACAAAACACGCTACTCTGTAGCTTGGCTAAGGGTTAACTTTTTAATTAAAAAAATCTTACTAGTATGCAATAATATTCCTCGATAGATCCACCCCTTTGCAAATGCCCAATGCTAGCCCATGAAGATCGGCTAACATGGACGTGTAATGTCTAACCATAGTGAATAGTAAACCAAGATCACCCTAACGAATCGACATATTGTGCTACTCTGTAGCTTCGCTAAGGGTTAACTTTTTAATTAAAAAAATCTTACTAGTATGCAATAATATTCCTCGATAGATCCACCCCTTTTCAAATGCTCAATGCTAGCCCATGACGATCGGCTAACACGGACGTGTAATGTCTAACCATAGTGAACAATAAACCAAGATCATCGTAACTAATCGACAAAACACGCTACTCTGTAGCTTGGCTAAGGGTTAACTTTTTAATTAAAAAAATCTTACTAGTATGCAATAATATTCCTCGATAGATCCACCCCTTTGCAAATGCCCAATGCTAGCCCATGAAGATCGGCTAACATGGACGTGTAATGTCTAACCATAGTGAATAGTAAACCAAGATCACCCTAACGAATCGACATATTCTGCTACTCTGTAGCTTGGCTAAGGGTTAACTTTTTAATTAAAAAAATCTTACTAGTATGCAATAATATTCCTCGATAGATCCACCCCTTTTCAAATGCTCAATGCTAGCCCATGACGATCGGCTAACACGGACGTGTAATGTCTAACCATAGTGAACAATAAACCAAGATCATCGTAACTAATCGACAAAACACGCTACTCTGTAGCTTGGCTAAGGGTTAACTTTTTAATTAAAAAAATCTTACTAGTATGCAATAATATTCCTCGATAGATGCACCCCTTTTCAAATGCTCAATGCTAGCCCATGACGATCGGCTAACACGGACGTGTAATGTCTAACCATAGTGAACAATAAACCAAGATCATCGTAACTAATCGACAAAACACGCTACTCTGTAGCTTGGCTAAGGTTAACTTTTTAATTAAAAAATCTTACTAGTATGCAATAATATTCCTCGATAGATCCACCCCTTTGCAAATGCCCAATGCTAGCCCATGAAGATCGGCTAACATGGACGTGTAATGTCTAACCATAGTGAATAGTAAACCAAGATCACCCTAACGAATCGACATATTGTGCTACTCTGTAGCTTCGCTAAGGGTTAACTTTTTAATTAAAAAAATCTTACTAGTATGCAATAATATTCCTCGATAGATCCACCCCTTTTCAAATGCTCAATGCTAGCCCATGACGATCGGCTAACACGGACGTGTAATGTCTAACCATAGTGAACAATAAACCAAGATCATCGTAACTAATCGACAAAACACGCTACTCTGTAGCTTGGCTAAGGGTTAACTTTTTAATTAAAAAAATCTTACTAGTATGCAATAATATTCCTCGATAGATCCACCCCTTTGCAAATGCCCAATGCTAGCCCATGAAGATCGGCTAACATGGACGTGTAATGTCTAACCATAGTGAATAGTAAACCAAGATCACCCTAACGAATCGACATATTCTGCTACTCTGTAGCTTGGCTAAGGGTTAACTTTTTAATTAAAAAAATCTTACTAGTATGCAATAATATTCCTCGATAGATCCACCCCTTTTCAAATGCTCAATGCTAGCCCATGACGATCGGCTAACACGGACGTGTAATGTCTAACCATAGTGAACAATAAACCAAGATCATCGTAACTAATCGACAAAACACGCTACTCTGTAGCTTGGCTAAGGGTTAACTTTTTAATTAAAAAAATCTTACTAGTATGCAATAATATTCCTCGATAGATCCACCCCTTTGCAAATGCCCAATGCTAGCCCATGAAGATCGGCTAACATGGACGTGTAATGTCTAACCATAGTGAATAGTAAACCAAGATCACCCTAACGAATCGACATATTGTGCTACTCTGTAGCTTCGCTAAGGGTTAACTTTTTAATTAAAAAAATCTTACTAGTATGCAATAATATTCCTCGATAGATCCACCCCTTTTCAAATGCTCAATGCTAGCCCATGACGATCGGCTAACACGGACGTGTAATGTCTAACCATAGTGAACAATAAACCAAGATCATCGTAACTAATCGACAAAACACGCTACTCTGTAGCTTGGCTAAGGGTTAACTTTTTAATTAAAAAAATCTTACTAGTATGCAATAATATTCCTCGATAGATCCACCCCTTTGCAAATGCCCAATGCTAGCCCATGAAGATCGGCTGACATGGACGTGTAATGTCTAACCATAGTGAATAGTAAACCAAGATCACCCTAACGAATCGACATATTGTGCTACTCTGTAGCTTCGCTAAGGGTTAACTTTTTAATTAAAAAAATCTTACTAGTATGCAATAATATTCCTCGATAGATCCACCCCTTTTCAAATGCTCAATGCTAGCCCATGACGATCGGCTAACACGGACGTGTAATGTCTAACCATAGTGAACAATAAACCAAGATCACCCTAACGAATCGACATATTTTGCTACTCTGTAACTTGGCTAAGGGTTAACTTTTTAATTAAAAAAATCTTACTAGTATGCAATAATATTCCTCGATAGATGCACCCCTTTTCAAATGCCCAATGCTAGCCCATGAAGATCGGCTAACATGGACGTGTAATGTCTAACCATAGTGAATAGTAAACCAAGATCACCCTAACGAATCGACATATTCTGCTACTCTGTAGCTTGGCTAAGGGTTAACTTTTTAATTAAAAAAATCTTACTAGTATGCAATAATATTCCTCGATAGATCCACCCCTTTTCAAATGCTCAATGCTAGCCCATGACGATCGGCTAACACGGACGTGTAATGTCTAACCATAGTGAACAATAAACCAAGATCATCGTAACTAATCGACAAAACACGCTACTCTGTAGCTTGGCTAAGTGTTAACTTTTTAATTAAAAAAATCTTACTAGTATGCAATAATATTCCTCGATAGATCCACCCCTTTGCAAATGCCCAATGCTAGCCCATGAAGATCGGCTAACATGGACGTGTAATGTCTAACCATAGTGAATAGTAAACCAAGATCACCCTAACGAATCGACATATTGTGCTACTCTGTAGCTTCGCTAAGGGTTAACTTTTTAATTAAAAAAATCTTACTAGTATGCAATAATATTCCTCGATAGATCCACCCCTTTTCAAATGCTCAATGCTAGCCCATGACGATCGGCTAACACGGACGTGTAATGTCTAACCATAGTGAACAATAAACCAAGATCATCGTAACTAATCGACAAAACACGCTACTCTGTAGCTTGGCTAAGGGTTAACTTTTTAATTAAAAAAATCTTACTAGTATGCAATAATATTCCTCGATAGATCCACCCCTTTGCAAATGCCCAATGCTAGCCCATGAAGATCGGCTAACATGGACGTGTAATGTCTAACCATAGTGAATAGTAAACCATGATCACCCTAACGAATCGACATACTCTGCTACTCTATAGCTTGTCTAAGGGTTAACTTTTTAATTAAAAAAATCTTAGTAGCATGCAGTAACATTCCTCGATAGATCACCCCTTTGCAAATGCGCAATGCTAGCCCATGAAGATCGGCTAACATGGACGTGTAATGTCTAACCATAGTGAATAGTAAACCAAGATCACCCTAAACGAATGACATAATGTGCTACTCTGTAGCTTGTCTAGGGGTTAACTTTTTAATTAAAAAATCTTACTAGTATGCAATAATATTCCTCGATAGATCCACCCCTTTGCAAATGCCCAATGCTAGCCCATGAAGATCGGCTAACATGGACGTGTAATGTCTAACCATAGTGAACAATAAACCAAGATCATCGTAACTAATCGACAAAACACGCTACTCTGTAGCTTGGCTAAGGGGTTAACTTTTTAATTAAAAAAATCTTACTAGTATGCAATAATATTCCTCGATAGATCCACCCCTTTTCAAATGCTCAATGCTAGCCCATGACGATCGGCTAACACGGACGTGTAATGTCTAACCATAGTGAACAATAAACAAAGATCATCGTAACTAATCGACAAAACACGCTACTCTGTAGCTTGGCTAAGGGTTAACTTTTTAATTAAAAAATCTTACTAGTATGCAATAATATTCCTCGATAGATCCCACCCCTTTGCAAATGCCCAATGCTAGCCCATGAAGATCGGCTAACATGGACGTGTAATGTCTAACCATAGTGAATAGTAAACCATGATCACCCTAACGAATCGACATATTCTGCTACTCTATAGCTTGTCTAAGGGTTAACTTTTTAATTAAAAAAATCTTACTAGTATGCAATAATATTCCTCGATAGATCCACCCCTTTTCAAATGCTCAATGCTAGCCCATGACGATCGGCTAACACGGACGTGTAATGTCTAACCATAGTGAACAATAAACCAAGATCATCGTAACTAATCGACAAAACACGCTACTCTGCAGCTTGGCTAAGGGTTAACTTTTTAATTAAAAAAATCTTACTAGTATGCAATAATATTCCTCGATAGATCCACCCCTTTGCAAATGCCCAATGCTAGCCCATGAAGATCGGCTAACATGGACGTGTAATGTCTAACCATAGTGAATAGTAAACCATGATCACCCTAACGAATCGACATATTCTGCTACTCTATAGCTTGTCTAAGGGTTAACTTTTTAATTAAAAAAATCTTAGTAGCATGCAGTAACATTCCTCGATAGATGCACCCCTTTTCAAATGCCCAATGCTAGCCCATGAAGATCGGCTAACATGGACGTGTAATGTCTAACCATAGTGAATAGTAAACCAAGATCACCCTAACGAATCGACATATTCTGCTACTCTATAGCTTGTCTAAGGGTTAACTTTTTAATTAAAAAAATCTTACTAGTATGCAATAATATTCCTCGATAGATCCACCCCTTTTCAAATGCTCAATGCTAGCCCATGACGATCGGCTAACATGGACGTGTAATGTCTAACCATAGTGAATAGTAAACCAAGATCACCCTAACGAATCGACATATTGTGCTACTCTGTAGCTTGGCTAAGGGTTAACTTTTTAATTAAAAAAATCTTACTAGTATGCAATAATATTCCTCGATAGATCCACCCCTTTTCAAATGCTCAATGCTAGCCCATGACGATCGGCTAACACGGACGTGTAATGTCTAACCATAGTGAACAATAAACCAAGATCATCGTAACTAATCGACAAAACACGCTACTCTGTAGCTTGGCTAAGTGTTAACTTTTTAATTAAAAAAATCTTACTAGTATGCAATAATATTCCTCGATAGATCCACCCCTTTGCAAATGCCCAATGCTAGCCCATGAAGATCGGCTAACATGGACGTGTAATGTCTAACCATAGTGAATAGTAAACCAAGATCACCCTAACGAATCGACATATTGTGCTACTCTGTAGCTTCGCTAAGGGTTAACTTTTTAATTAAAAAAATCTTACTAGTATGCAATAATATTCCTCGATAGATCCACCCCTTTTCAAATGCTCAATGCTAGCCCATGACGATCGGCTAACACGGACGTGTAATGTCTAACCATAGTGAACAATAAACCAAGATCATCGTAACTAATCGACAAAACACGCTACTCTGTAGCTTGGCTAAGGGTTAACTTTTTAATTAAAAAAATCTTACTAGTATGCAATAATATTCCTCGATAGATCCACCCCTTTGCAAATGCCCAATGCTAGCCCATGAAGATCGGCTGACATGGACGTGTAATGTCTAACCATAGTGAATAGTAAACCAAGATCACCCTAACGAATCGACATATTGTGCTACTCTGTAGCTTCGCTAAGGGTTAACTTTTTAATTAAAAAAATCTTACTAGTATGCAATAATATTCCTCGATAGATCCACCCCTTTTCAAATGCTCAATGCTAGCCCATGACGATCGGCTAACACGGACGTGTAATGTCTAACCATAGTGAACAATAAACCAAGATCACCCTAACGAATCGACATATTTTGCTACTCTGTAACTTGGCTAAGGGTTAACTTTTTAATTAAAAAAATCTTACTAGTATGCAATAATATTCCTCGATAGATGCACCCCTTTTCAAATGCCCAATGCTAGCCCATGAAGATCGGCTAACATGGACGTGTAATGTCTAACCATAGTGAATAGTAAACCAAGATCACCCTAACGAATCGACATATTCTGCTACTCTGTAGCTTGGCTAAGGGTTAACTTTTTAATTAAAAAAATCTTACTAGTATGCAATAATATTCCTCGATAGATCCACCCCTTTTCAAATGCTCAATGCTAGCCCATGACGATCGGCTAACACGGACGTGTAATGTCTAACCATAGTGAACAATAAACCAAGATCATCGTAACTAATCGACAAAACACGCTACTCTGTAGCTTGGCTAAGGGTTAACTTTTTAATTAAAAAAATCTTACTAGTATGCAATAATATTCCTCGATAGATCCACCCCTTTGCAAATGCCCAATGCTAGCCCATGAAGATCGGCTGACATGGACGTGTAATGTCTAACCATAGTGAATAGTAAACCAAGATCACCCTAACGAATCGACATATTGTGCTACTCTGTAGCTTCGCTAAGGGTTAACTTTTTAATTAAAAAAATCTTACTAGTATGCAATAATATTCCTCGATAGATCCACCCCTTTTCAAATGCTCAGTGCTAGCCCATGACGATCGGCTAACACGGACGTGTAATGTCTAACCATAGTGAACAATAAACCAAGATCATCGTAACTAATCGACAAAACACGCTACTCTGTAGCTTCGCTAAGGGTTAACTTTTTAATTAAAAAAATCTTACTAGTATGCAATAATATTCCTCGATAGATCCACCCCTTTTCAAATGCTCAATGCTAGCCCATGACGATCGGCTAACACGGACGTGTAATGTCTAACCATAGTGAACAATAAACCAAGATCACCCTAACGAATCGACATATTTTGCTACTCTGTAACTTGGCTAAGGGTTAACTTTTTAATTAAAAAAATCTTACTAGTATGCAATAATATTCCTCGATAGATGCACCCCTTTTCAAATGCCCAATGCTAGCCCATGAAGATCGGCTAACATGGACGTGTAATGTCTAACCATAGTGAATAGTAAACCAAGATCACCCTAACGAATCGACATATTCTGCTACTCTGTAGCTTGGCTAAGGGTTAACTTTTTAATTAAAAAAATCTTACTAGTATGCAATAATATTCCTCGATAGATCCACCCCTTTTCAAATGCTCAATGCTAGCCCATGACGATCGGCTAACACGGACGTGTAATGTCTAACCATAGTGAACAATAAACCAAGATCATCGTAACTAATCGACAAAACACGCTACTCTGTAGCTTGGCTAAGGGTTAACTTTTTAATTAAAAAAATCTTACTAGTATGCAATAATATTCCTCGATAGATCCACCCCTTTTCAAATGCTCAATGCTAGCCCATGACGATCGGCTAACACGGACGTGTAATGTCTAACCATAGTGAACAATAAACCAAGATCATCGTAACTAATCGACAAAACACGCTACTCTGTAGCTTGGCTAAGGGTTAACTTTTTAATTAAAAAAATCTTACTAGTATGCAATAATATTCCTCGATAGATCCACCCCTTTGCAAATGCCCAATGCTAGCCCATGAAGATCGGCTGACATGGACGTGTAATGTCTAACCATAGTGAATAGTAAACCAAGATCACCCTAACGAATCGACATATTGTGCTACTCTGTAGCTTCGCTAAGGGTTAACTTTTTAATTAAAAAAATCTTACTAGTATGCAATAATATTCCTCGATAGATCCACCCCTTTTCAAATGCTCAATGCTAGCCCATGACGATCGGCTAACACGGACGTGTAATGTCTAACCATAGTGAACAATAAACCAAGATCACCCTAACGAATCGACATATTTTGCTACTCTGTAACTTGGCTAAGGGTTAACTTTTTAATTAAAAAAATCTTACTAGTATGCAATAATATTCCTCGATAGATGCACCCCTTTTCAAATGCCCAATGCTAGCCCATGAAGATCGGCTAACATGGACGTGTAATGTCTAACCATAGTGAATAGTAAACCAAGATCACCCTAACGAATCGACATATTCTGCTACTCTGTAGCTTGGCTAAGGGTTAACTTTTTAATTAAAAAAATCTTACTAGTATGCAATAATATTCCTCGATAGATCCACCCCTTTTCAAATGCTCAATGCTAGCCCATGACGATCGGCTAACACGGACGTGTAATGTCTAACCATAGTGAACAATAAACCAAGATCATCGTAACTAATCGACAAAACACGCTACTCTGTAGCTTGGCTAAGGGTTAACTTTTTAATTAAAAAAATCTTACTAGTATGCAATAATATTCCTCGATAGATCCACCCCTTTGCAAATGCCCAATGCTAGCCCATGAAGATCGGCTGACATGGACGTGTAATGTCTAACCATAGTGAATAGTAAACCAAGATCACCCTAACGAATCGACATATTGTGCTACTCTGTAGCTTCGCTAAGGGTTAACTTTTTAATTAAAAAATCTTACTAGTATGCAATAATATTCCTCGATAGATCCACCCCTTTCAAATGCTCAGTGCTAGCCCATGACGATCGGCTAACACGGACGTGTAATGTCTAACCATAGTGAACAATAAACCAAGATCATCGTAACTAATCGACAAAACACGCTACTCTGTAGCTTCGCTAAGGGTTAACTTTTTAATTAAAAAAATCTTACTAGTATGCAATAATATTCCTCGATAGATCCACCCCTTTTCAAATGCTCAATGCTAGCCCATGACGATCGGCTAACACGGACGTGTAATGTCTAACCATAGTGAACAATAAACCAAGATCACCCTAACGAATCGACATATTTTGCTACTCTGTAACTTGGCTAAGGGTTAACTTTTTAATTAAAAAAATCTTACTAGTATGCAATAATATTCCTCGATAGATGCACCCCTTTTCAAATGCCCAATGCTAGCCCATGAAGATCGGCTAACATGGACGTGTAATGTCTAACCATAGTGAATAGTAAACCAAGATCACCCTAACGAATCGACATATTCTGCTACTCTGTAGCTTGGCTAAGGGTTAACTTTTTAATTAAAAAAATCTTACTAGTATGCAATAATATTCCTCGATAGATCCACCCCTTTTCAAATGCTCAATGCTAGCCCATGACGATCGGCTAACACGGACGTGTAATGTCTAACCATAGTGAACAATAAACCAAGATCATCGTAACTAATCGACAAAACACGCTACTCTGTAGCTTGGCTAAGGGTTAACTTTTTAATTAAAAAAATCTTACTAGTATGCAATAATATTCCTCGATAGATCCACCCCTTTGCAAATGCCCAATGCTAGCCCATGAAGATCGGCTAACATGGACGTGTAATGTCTAACCATAGTGAACAATAAACCAAGATCATCGTAACTAATCGACAAAACACGCTACTCTGTAGCTTGGCTAAGGGTTAACTTTTTAATTAAAAAAATCTTACTAGTATGCAATAATATTCCTCGATAGATCCACCCCTTTGCAAATGCCCAATGCTAGCCCATGAAGATCGGCTGACATGGACGTGTAATGTCTAACCATAGTGAATAGTAAACCAAGATCACCCTAACGAATCGACATATTGTGCTACTCTGTAGCTTCGCTAAGGGTTAACTTTTTAATTAAAAAAATCTTACTAGTATGCAATAATATTCCTCGATAGATCCACCCCTTTTCAAATGCTCAATGCTAGCCCATGACGATCGGCTAACACGGACGTGTAATGTCTAACCATAGTGAACAATAAACCAAGATCACCCTAACGAATCGACATATTTTGCTACTCTGTAACTTGGCTAAGGGTTAACTTTTTAATTAAAAAAATCTTACTAGTATGCAATAATATTCCTCGATAGATCCACCCCTTTGCAAATGCCCAATGCTAGCCCATGAAGATCGGCTAACATGGACGTGTAATGTCTAACCATAGTGAATAGTAAACCAAGATCACCCTAACGAATCGACATATTGTGCTACTCTGTAGCTTCGCTAAGGGTTAACTTTTTAATTAAAAAAATCTTACTAGTATGCAATAATATTCCTCGATAGATCCACCCCTTTTCAAATGCTCAATGCTAGCCCATGACGATCGGCTAACACGGACGTGTAATGTCTAACCATAGTGAACAATAAACCAAGATCATCGTAACTAATCGACAAAACACGCTACTCTGTAGCTTGGCTAAGGGTTAACTTTTTAATTAAAAAAATCTTACTAGTATGGAATAATATTCCTCGATAGATGCACCCCTTTTCAAATGCCCAATGCTAGCCCATGAAGATCGGCTAACATGGACGTGTAATGTCTAACCATAGTGAATAGTAAACCAAGATCACCCTAACGAATCGACATATTCTGCTACTCTGTAGCTTGGCTAAGGGTTAACTTTTTAATTAAAAAAATCTTACTAGTATGCAATAATATTCCTCGATAGATCCACCCCTTTTCAAATGCTCAATGCTAGCCCATGACGATCGGCTAACACGGACGTGTAATGTCTAACCATAGTGAACAATAAACCAAGATCATCGTAACTAATCAACAAAACACGCTACTCTGTAGCTTGGCTAAGTGTTAACTTTTTAATTAAAAAAATCTTACTAGTATGCAATAATATTCCTCGATAGATCCACCCCTTTGCAAATGCCCAATGCTAGCCCATGAAGATCGGCTAACATGGACGTGTAATGTCTAACCATAGTGAATAGTAAACCAAGATCACCCTAACGAATCGACATATTGTGCTACTCTGTAGCTTCGCTAAGGGTTAACTTTTTAATTAAAAAAATCTTACTAGTATGCAATAATATTCCTCGATAGATCCACCCCTTTTCAAATGCTCAATGCTAGCCCATGACGATCGGCTAACACGGACGTGTAATGTCTAACCATAGTGAACAATAAACCAAGATCATCGTAACTAATCGACAAAACACGCTACTCTGTAGCTTGGCTAAGGGTTAACTTTTTAATTAAAAAAATCTTACTAGTATGCAATAATATTCCTCGATAGATCCACCCCTTTTCAAATGCTCAATGCTAGCCCATGACGATCGGCTAACACGGACGTGTAATGTCTAACCATAGTGAACAATAAACCAAGATCACCCTAACGAATCGACATATTTTGCTACTCTGTAACTTGGCTAAGGGTTAACTTTTTAATTAAAAAAATCTTACTAGTATGCAATAATATTCCTCGATAGATGCACCCCTTTTCAAATGCCCAATGCTAGCCCATGAAGATCGGCTAACATGGACGTGTAATGTCTAACCATAGTGAATAGTAAACCAAGATCACCCTAACGAATCGACATATTCTGCTACTCTGTAGCTTGGCTAAGGGTTAACTTTTTAATTAAAAAAATCTTACTAGTATGCAATAATATTCCTCGATAGATCCACCCCTTTTCAAATGCTCAATGCTAGCCCATGACGATCGGCTAACACGGACGTGTAATGTCTAACCATAGTGAACAATAAACCAAGATCACCCTAACGAATCGACATATTTTGCTACTCTGTAACTTGGCTAAGGGTTAACTTTTTAATTAAAAAAATCTTACTAGTATGCAATAATATTCCTCGATAGATGCACCCCTTTTCAAATGCCCAATGCTAGCCCATGAAGATCGGCTAACATGGACGTGTAATGTCTAACCATAGTGAATAGTAAACCAAGATCACCCTAACGAATCGACATATTCTGCTACTCTGTAGCTTGGCTAAGGGTTAACTTTTTAATTAAAAAAATCTTACTAGTATGCAATAATATTCCTCGATAGATCCACCCCTTTTCAAATGCTCAATGCTAGCCCATGACGATCGGCTAACACGGACGTGTAATGTCTAACCATAGTGAACAATAAACCAAGATCATCGTAACTAATCGACAAAACACGCTACTCTGTAGCTTGGCTAAGGGTTAACTTTTTAATTAAAAAAATCTTACTAGTATGCAATAATATTCCTCGATAGATCCACCCCTTTGCAAATGCCCAATGCTAGCCCATGAAGATCGGCTAACATGGACGTGTAATGTCTAACCATAGTTAATAGTAAACCAAGATCACCCTAACGAATCGACATATTCTGCTACTCTGTAGCTTGGCTAAGGGTTAACTTTTTAATTAAAAAAATCTTACTAGTATGCAATAATATTCCTCGATAGATGCACCCCTTTTCAAATGCCCAATGCTAGCCCATGAAGATCGGCTAACATGGACGTGTAATGTCTAACCATAGTGAATAGTAAACCAAGATCACCCTAACGAATCGACATATTCTGCTACTCTGTAGCTTGGCTAAGGGTTAACTTTTTAATTAAAAAATCTTACTAGTATGCAATAATATTCCTCGATAGATCCACCCCTTTTCAAATGCTCAATGCTAGCCCATGACGATCGGCTAACACGGACGTGTAATGTCTAACCATAGTGAACAATAAACCAAGATCATCGTAACTAATCGACAAAACACGCTACTCTGTAGCTTGGCTAAGGGTTAACTTTTTAATTAAAAAAATCTTACTAGTATGCAATAATATTCCTCGATAGATGCACCCCTTTTCAAATGCCCAATGCTAGCCCATGAAGATCGGCTAACATGGACGTGTAATGTCTAACCATAGTGAATAGTAAACCAAGATCACCCTAACGAATCGACATATTCTGCTACTCTGTAGCTTGGCTAAGGGTTAACTTTTTAATTAAAAAAATCTTACTAGTATGCAATAATATTCCTCGATAGATCCACCCCTTTTCAAATGCTCAATGCTAGCCCATGACGATCGGCTAACACGGACGTGTAATGTCTAACCATAGTGAACAATAAACCAAGATCATCGTAACTAATCGACAAAACACGCTACTCTGTAGCTTGGCTAAGGGTTAACTTTTTAATTAAAAAAATTTTACTAGTATGCAATAATATTCCTCGATAGATCCACCCCTTTGCAAATGCCCAATGCTAGCCCATGAAGATCGGCTGACATGGACGTGTAATGTCTAACCATAGTGAATAGTAAACCAAGATCACCCTAACGAATCGACATATTGTGCTACTCTGTAGCTTCGCTAAGGGTTAACTTTTTAATTAAAAAAATCTTACTAGTATGCAATAATATTCCTCGATAGATCCACCCCTTTTCAAATGCTCAATGCTAGCCCATGACGATCGGCTAACACGGACGTGTAATGTCTAACCATAGTGAACAATAAACCAAGATCACCCTAACGAATCGACATATTTTGCTACTCTGTAACTTGGCTAAGGGTTAACTTTTTAATTAAAAAAATCTTACTAGTATGCAATAATATTCCTCGATAGATGCACCCCTTTTCAAATGCCCAATGCTAGCCCATGAAGATCGGCTAACATGGACGTGTAATGTCTAACCATAGTGAATAGTAAACCAAGATCACCCTAACGAATCGACATATTCTGCTACTCTGTAGCTTGGCTAAGGGTTAACTTTTTAATTAAAAAAATCTTACTAGTATGCAATAATATTCCTCGATAGATGCACCCCTTTTCAAATGCCCAATGCTAGCCCATGAAGATCGGCTAACATGGACGTGTAATGTCTAACCATAGTGAATAGTAAACCAAGATCACCCTAACGAATCGACATATTCTGCTACTCTGTAGCTTGGCTAAGGGTTAACTTTTTAATTAAAAAAATCTTACTAGTATGCAATAATATTCCTCGATAGATCCACCCCTTTTCAAATGCTCAATGCTAGCCCATGACGATCGGCTAACACGGACGTGTAATGTCTAACCATAGTGAACAATAAACCAAGATCATCGTAACTAATCGACAAAACACGCTACTCTGTAGCTTGGCTAAGTGTTAACTTTTTAATTAAAAAAATCTTACTAGTATGCAATAATATTCCTCGATAGATCCACCCCTTTGCAAATGCCCAATGCTAGCCCACGAAGATCGGCTAACATGGACGTGTAATGTCTAACCATAGTGAATAGTAAACCAAGATCACCCTAACGAATCGACATATTGTGCTACTCTGTAGCTTCGCTAAGGGTTAACTTTTTAATTAAAAAAATCTTACTAGTATGCAATAATATTCCTCGATAGATCCACCCCTTTTCAAATGCTCAGTGCTAGCCCATGACGATCGGCTAACACGGACGTGTAATGTCTAACCATAGTGAACAATAAACCAAGATCATCGTAACTAATCGACAAAACACGCTACTCTGTAGCTTCGCTAAGGGTTAACTTTTTAATTAAAAAAATCTTACTAGTATGCAATAATATTCCTCGATAGATCCACCCCTTTTCAAATGCTCAATGCTAGCCCATGACGATCGGCTAACACGGACGTGTAATGTCTAACCATAGTGAACAATAAACCAAGATCACCCTAACGAATCGACATATTTTGCTACTCTGTAACTTGGCTAAGGGTTAACTTTTTAATTAAAAAAATCTTACTAGTATGCAATAATATTCCTCGATAGATGCACCCCTTTTCAAATGCCCAATGCTAGCCCATGAAAGATCGGCTAACATGGACGTGTAATGTCTAACCATAGTGAATAGTAAACCAAGATCACCCTAACGAATCGACATATTCTGCTACTCTGTAGCTTGGCTAAGGGTTAACTTTTTAATTAAAAAATCTTACTAGTATGCAATAATATTCCTCGATAGATCCACCCCTTTTCAAATGCTCAGTGCTAGCCCATGACGATCGGCTAACACGGACGTGTAATGTCTAACCATAGTGAACAATAAACCAAGATCATCGTAACTAATCGACAAAACACGCTACTCTGTAGCTTGGCTAAGGGTTAACTTTTTAATTAAAAAAATCTTACTAGTATGCAATAATATTCCTCGATAGATCCACCCCTTTGCAAATGCCCAATGCTAGCCCATGAAGATCGGCTAACATGGACGTGTAATGTCTAACCATAGTGAACAATAAACCAAGATCATCGTAACTAATCGACAAAACACGCTACTCTGTAGCTTGGCTAAGGGTTAACTTTTTAATTAAAAAAATCTTACTAGTATGCAATAATATTCCTCGATAGATCCACCCCTTTGCAAATGCCCAATGCTAGCCCATGAAGATCGGCTGACATGGACGTGTAATGTCTAACCATAGTGAATAGTAAACCAAGATCACCCTAACGAATCGACATATTGTGCTACTCTGTAGCTTCGCTAAGGGTTAACTTTTTAATTAAAAAAATCTTACTAGTATGCAATAATATTCCTCGATAGATCCACCCCTTTTCAAATGCTCAATGCTAGCCCATGACGATCGGCTAACACGGACGTGTAATGTCTAACCATAGTGAACAATAAACCAAGATCACCCTAACGAATCGACATATTTTGCTACTCTGTAACTTGGCTAAGGGTTAACTTTTTAATTAAAAAAATCTTACTAGTATGCAATAATATTCCTCGATAGATCCACCCCTTTGCAAATGCCCAATGCTAGCCCATGAAGATCGGCTAACATGGACGTGTAATGTCTAACCATAGTGAATAGTAAACCAAGATCACCCTAACGAATCGACATATTGTGCTACTCTGTAGCTTCGCTAAGGGTTAACTTTTTAATTAAAAAAATCTTACTAGTATGCAATAATATTCCTCGATAGATCCACCCCTTTTCAAATGCTCAATGCTAGCCCATGACGATCGGCTAACACGGACGTGTAATGTCTAACCATAGTGAACAATAAACCAAGATCATCGTAACTAATCGACAAAACACGCTACTCTGTAGCTTGGCTAAGGGTTAACTTTTTAATTAAAAAAATCTTACTAGTATGCAATAATATTCCTCGATAGATGCACCCCTTTTCAAATGCCCAATGCTAGCCCATGAAGATCGGCTAACATGGACGTGTAATGTCTAACCATAGTGAATAGTAAACCAAGATCACCCTAACGAATCGACATATTCTGCTACTCTGTAGCTTGGCTAAGGGTTAACTTTTTAATTAAAAAAATCTTACTAGTATGCAATAATATTCCTCGATAGATCCACCCCTTTTCAAATGCTCAATGCTAGCCCATGACGATCGGCTAACACGGACGTGTAATGTCTAACCATAGTGAACAATAAACCAAGATCATCGTAACTAATCAACAAAACACGCTACTCTGTAGCTTGGCTAAGTGTTAACTTTTTAATTAAAAAAATCTTACTAGTATGCA
Organism: Mesoplodon mirus; assembly: GCF_964341445.2. Lineage (NCBI taxonomy): Eukaryota > Metazoa > Chordata > Mammalia > Artiodactyla > Ziphiidae > Mesoplodon > Mesoplodon mirus. The sequence continues at coordinate 10,817 of NW_028294181.1, read as the reverse complement.
ATAATATCCTCGATAGATCCACCCCTTTGCAAATGCCCAATGCTAGCCCATGAAGATCGGCTAACATGGACGTGTAATGTCTAACCATAGTGAATAGTAAACCAAGATCACCCTAACGAATCGACATATTGTGCTACTCTGTAGCTTCGCTAAGGGTTAACTTTTTAATTAAAAAAATCTTACTAGTATGCAATAATATTCCTCGATAGATCCACCCCTTTTCAAATGCTCAATGCTAGCCCATGACGATCGGCTAACACGGACGTGTAATGTCTAACCATAGTGAACAATAAACCAAGATCATCGTAAATAATCGACAAAACACGCTACTCTGTAGCTTGGCTAAGGGTTAACTTTTTAATTAAAAAAATCTTACTAGTATGCAATAATATTCCTCGATAGATCCACCCCTTTGCAAATGCCCAATGCTAGCCCATGAAGATCGGCTGACATGGACGTGTAATGTCTAACCATAGTGAATAGTAAACCAAGATCACCCTAACGAATCGACATATTGTGCTACTCTGTAGCTTCGCTAAGGGTTAACTTTTTAATTAAAAAAATCTTACTAGTATGCAATAATATTCCTCGATAGATCCACCCCTTTTCAAATGCTCAATGCTAGCCCATGACGATCGGCTAACACGGACGTGTAATGTCTAACCATAGTGAACAATAAACCAAGATCACCCTAACGAATCGACATATTTTGCTACTCTGTAACTTGGCTAAGGGTTAACTTTTTAATTAAAAAAATCTTACTAGTATGCAATAATATTCCTCGATAGATGCACCCCTTTTCAAATGCCCAATGCTAGCCCATGAAGATCGGCTAACATGGACGTGTAATGTCTAACCATAGTGAATAGTAAACCAAGATCACCCTAACGAATCGACATATTCTGCTACTCTGTAGCTTGGCTAAGGGTTAACTTTTTAATTAAAAAAATCTTACTAGTATGGCAATAATATTCCTCGATAGATCCACCCCTTTTCAAATGCTCAATGCTAGCCCATGACGATCGGCTAACACGGACGTGTAATGTCTAACCATAGTGAACAATAAACCAAGATCATCGTAACTAATCGACAAAACACGCTACTCTGTAGCTTGGCTAAGGGTTAACTTTTTAATTAAAAAAATCTTACTAGTATGCAATAATATTCCTCGATAGATCCACCCCTTTGCAAATGCCCAATGCTAGCCCATGAAGATCGGCTAACATGGACGTGTAATGTCTAACCATAGTGAATAGTAAACCAAGATCACCCTAACGAATCGACATATTGTGCTACTCTGTAGCTTCGCTAAGGGTTAACTTTTTAATTAAAAAAATCTTACTAGTATGCAATAATATTCCTCGATAGATCCACCCCTTTTCAAATGCTCAATGCTAGCCCATGACGATCGGCTAACACGGACGTGTAATGTCTAACCATAGTGAACAATAAACCAAGATCATCGTAACTAATCGACAAAACACGCTACTCTGTAGCTTGGCTAAGGGTTAACTTTTAATTAAAAAAATCTTACTAGTATGCAATAATATTCCTCGATAGATCCACCCCTTTGCAAATGCCCAATGCTAGCCCATGAAGATCGGCTGACATGGACGTGTAATGTCTAACCATAGTGAATAGTAAACCAAGATCACCCTAACGAATCGACATATTGTGCTACTCTGTAGCTTCGCTAAGGGTTAACTTTTTAATTAAAAAAATCTTACTAGTATGCAATAATATTCCTCGATAGATCCACCCCTTTTCAAATGCTCAATGCTAGCCCATGACGATCGGCTAACACGGACGTGTAATGTCTAACCATAGTGAACAATAAACCAAGATCACCCTAACGAATCGACATATTTTGCTACTCTGTAACTTGGCTAAGGGTTAACTTTTTAATTAAAAAAATCTTACTAGTATGCAATAATATTCCTCGATAGATGCACCCCTTTTCAAATGCCCAATGCTAGCCCATGAAGATCGGCTAACATGGACGTGTAATGTCTAACCATAGTGAATAGTAAACCAAGATCACCCTAACGAATCGACATATTCTGCTACTCTGTAGCTTGGCTAAGGGTTAACTTTTTAATTAAAAAAATCTTACTAGTATGCAATAATATTCCTCGATAGATCCACCCCTTTTCAAATGCTCAATGCTAGCCCATGACGATCGGCTAACACGGACGTGTAATGTCTAACCATAGTGAACAATAAACCAAGATCATCGTAACTAATCGACAAAACACGCTACTCTGTAGCTTGGCTAAGTGTTAACTTTTTAATTAAAAAAATCTTACTAGTATGCAATAATATTCCTCGATAGATCCACCCCTTTGCAAATGCCCAATGCTAGCCCATGAAGATCGGCTAACATGGACGTGTAATGTCTAACCATAGTGAATAGTAAACCAAGATCACCCTAACGAATCGACATATTGTGCTACTCTGTAGCTTCGCTAAGGGTTAACTTTTTAATTAAAAAAATCTTACTAGTATGCAATAATATTCCTCGATAGATCCACCCCTTTTCAAATGCTCAATGCTAGCCCATGACGATCGGCTAACACGGACGTGTAATGTCTACCCATAGTGAACAATAAACCAAGATCATCGTAACTAATCGACAAAACACGCTACTCTGTAGCTTGGCTAAGGGTTAACTTTTTAATTAAAAAAATCTTACTAGTATGCAATAATATTCCTCGATAGATCCACCCCTTTGCAAATGCCCAATGCTAGCCCATGAAGATCGGCTAACATGGACGTGTAATGTCTAACCATAGTGAATAGTAAACCAAGATCGCCCTAACGAATCGACATATTCTGCTACTCTGTAGCTTGGCTAAGAGTTAACTTTTTAATTAAAAAAATCTTACTAGTATGCAATAATATTCCTCGATAGATCCACCCCTTTTCAAATGCTCAATGCTAGCCCATGACGATCGGCTAACACGGACGTGTAATGTCTAACCATAGTGAACAATAAACCAAGATCATCGTAACTAATCGACAAAACACGCTACTCTGTAGCTTGGCTAAGGGTTAACTTTTTAATTAAAAAAATCTTACTAGTATGCAATAATATTCCTCGATAGATCCACCCCTTTGCAAATGCCCAATGCTAGCCCATGAAGATCGGCTAACATGGACGTGTAATGTCTAACCATAGTGAATAGTAAACCATGATCACCCTAACGAATCGACATATGCTGCTACTCTGTAGCTTGGCTAAGGGTTAACTTTTTAATTAAAAAAATCTTAGTAGCATGCAGTAACATTCCTCGATAGATCCACCCCTTTGCAAATGCGCAATGCTAGCCCATGAAGATCGGCTAACATGGACGTGTAATGTCTAACCATAGTGAATAGTAAACCAAGATCGCCCTAACGAATCGACATATTCTGCTACTCTGTAGCTTGGCTAAGGGTTAGCTTTTTAATTAAAAAAATCTTACTAGTATGCAATAATATTCCTCGATAGATCCACCCCTTTTCAAATGCTCAATGCTAGCCCATGACGATCGGCTAACACGGACGTGTAATGTCTAACCATAGTGAACAATAAACCAAGATCATCGTAACTAATCGACAAAACACGCTACTCTGTAGCTTGGCTAAGGGTTAACTTTTTAATTAAAAAAATCTTACTATTATGCAATAATATTCCTCGATAGATCCACCCCTTTGCAAATGCCCAATGCTAGCCCATGAAGATCGGCTAACATGGACGTGTAATGTCTAACCATAGTGAATAGTAAACCATGATCACCCTAACGAATCGACATATTCTGCTACTCTATAGCTTGTCTAAGGGTTAACTTTTTAATTAAAAAAATCTTACTAGTATGCAATAATATTCCTCGATAGATCCACCCCTTTTCAAATGCTCAATGCTAGCCCATGACGATCGGCTAACACGGACGTGTAATGTCTAACCATAGTGAACAATAAACCAAGATCATCGTAACTAATCGACAAAACACGCTACTCTGTAGCTTGGCTAAGGGTTAACTTTTTAATTAAAAAAATCTTACTAGTATGCAATAATATTCCTCGATAGATCCACCCCTTTGCAAATGCCCAATGCTAGCCCATGAAGATCGGCTAACATGGACGTGTAATGTCTAACCATAGTGAATAGTAAACCATGATCACCCTAACGAATCGACATATTCTGCTACTCTATAGCTTGTCTAAGGGTTAACTTTTTATTTAAAAAAATCTTAGTAGCATGCAGTAACATTCCTCGATAGATGCACCCCTTTTCAAATGCCCAATGCTAGCCCATGAAGATCGGCTAACATGGACGTGTAATGTCTAACCATAGTGAATAGTAAACCAAGATCACCCTAACGAATGACATAATGTGCTACTCTGTAGCATGTCTAGGGGTTAACTTTTTAATTAAAAAATCTTACTAGTATGCAATAATATTCCTCGATAGATCCACCCCTTTGCAAATGCCCAATGCTAGCCCATGAAGATCGGCTAACATGGACGTGTAATGTCTAACCATAGTGAATAGTAAACCATGATCACCCTAACGAATCGACATATTCTGCTACTCTATAGCTTGTCTAAGGGTTAACTTTTTAATTAAAAAAATCTTAGTAGCATGCAGTAACATTCCTCGATAGATCCACCCCTTTGCAAATGCGCAATGCTAGCCCATGAAGATCGGCTAACATGGACGTGTAATGTCTAACCATAGTGAACAATAAACCAAGATCATCGTAACAAATCGACAAAACACGGTACTCTGTAGCTTGGCTAAGGGTTAACTTTTTAATTAAAAAAATCTTAGTAGTATGAAGTAATCTTCCTCGATAGATCCACCCCTTTGCAAATGCCCAATGCTAGCCCATGAAGATCGGCTAACAATGACGTGTAATGTCTAACCATAGTGAATAGTAAACCGTGATCAGCGTAACAAATCGACATATTCTGCTACTCTGCAGCTTGGCTAAGGGATAACTTTTTAATTAGAAAAATCTTAGTAGTATGCAGTAATCTCCTCGATAGATCCACCCCTTTCAAATGCCCAATGCTAGCCCACGACGATCGGCTAAGATGGACGTGTAATGTCTAAGCATAGTGAATAGTAAACCAAGATCACCCTAACGAATCGACATATTCTGCTAACCCCTTTGCAAATACTCAATGCTAGCCCATGAAGATCGGCTAACATGGACGTGTAATGTCTAACCTAGTGAATAGTAAACCAAGATCACCCTAACGAATCGACATATTCTGCTAACCCCTTTGCAAATGCCCAATGCTAGCCAATGAAGATCGGCTAACATGGACGTGTAATGTCTAACCATAGTGAATAGTAAACCAAGATCACCCTAACGAATCGACATATTGTGCTACTCTGTAGCTTCGCTAAGGGTTAACTTTTTAATTAAAAAAATCTTACTAGTATGCAATAATATTCCTCGATAGATCCACCCCTTTTCAAATGCTCAATGCTAGCCCATGACGATCGGCTAACACGGACGTGTAATGTCTAACCATAGTGAACAATAAACCAAGATCATCGTAACTAATCGACAAAACACGCTACTCTGTAGCTTGGCTAAGGGTTAACTTTTTAATTAAAAAAATCTTACTAGTATGCAATAATATTCCTCGATGGATCCACCCCTTTTCAAATGCTCAATGCTAGCCCATGACGATCGGCTAACACGGACGTGTAATGTCTAACCATAGTGAACAATAAACCAAGATCATCGTAACTAATCGACAAAACACGCTACTCTGTAGCTTGGCTAAGGGTTAACTTTTTAATTAAAAAAATCTTACTAGCATGCAGTAACATTCCTCGATAGATGCACCCCTTTTCAAATGCCCAATGCTAGCCCATGAAGATCGGCTAACATGGACGTGTAATGTCTAACCATAGTGAATAGTAAACCAAGATCACCCTAACGAATGACATAATGTGCTACTCTGTAGCATGTCTAGGGGTTAACTTTTTAATTAAAAAATCTTACTAGTATGCAATAATATTCCTCGATAGATCCACCCCTTTGCAAATGCCCAATGCTAGCCCATGAAGATCGGCTAACATGGACGTGTAATGTCTAACCATAGTGAATAGTAAACCATGATCACCCTAACGAATCGACATATTCTGCTACTCTATAGCTTGTCTAAGGGTTAACTTTTTAATTAAAAAAATCTTAGTAGCATGCAGTAACATTCCTCGATAGATCCACCCCTTTGCAAATGCGCAATGCTAGCCCATGAAGATCGGCTAACATGGACGTGTAATGTCTAACCATAGTGAACAATAAACCAAGATCATCGTAACTAATCGACAAAACACGCTACTCTGTAGCTTGGCTAAGGGTTAACTTTTTAATTAAAAAAATCTTAGTAGTATGAAGTAATCTTCCTCGATAGATCCACCCCTTTGCAAATGCCCAATGCTAGCCCATGAAGATCGGCTAACAATGACGTGTAATGTCTAACCATAGTGAATAGTAAACCGTGATCAGCGTAACAAATCGACATATTCTGCTACTCTGCAGCTTGGCTAAGGGATAACTTTTTAATTAAAAAAATCTTACTAGTATGCAATAATATTCCTCGATAGATCCACCCCTTTTCAAATGCTCAATGCTAGCCCATGACGATCGGCTAACACGGACGTGTAATGTCTAACCATAGTGAACAATAAACCAAGATCATCGTAACTAATCGACAAAACACGCTACTCTGTAGCTTGGCTAAGGGTTAACTTTTTAATTAAAAAAATCTTACTAGTATGCAATAATATTCCTCGATAGATCCACCCCTTTGCAAATGCCCAATGCTAGCCCATGAAGATCGGCTAACATGGACGTGTAATGTCTAACCATAGTGAATAGTAAACCATGATCACCCTAACGAATCGACATATTCTGCTACTCTATAGCTTGTCTAAGGGTTAACTTTTTAATTAAAAAAATCTTACTAGTATGCAATAATATTCCTCGATAGATCCACCCCTTTTCAAATGCTCAATGCTAGCCCATGACGATCGGCTAACACGGACGTGTAATGTCTAACCATAGTGAACAATAAACCAAGATCATCGTAACTAATCGACAAAACACGCTACTCTGTAGCTTGGCTAAGGGTTAACTTTTTAATTAAAAAAATCTTACTAGTATGCAATAATATTCCTCGATAGATCCACCCCTTTGCAAATGCCCAATGCTAGCCCATGAAGATCGGCTAACATGGACGTGTAATGTCTAACCATAGTGAATAGTAAACCATGATCACCCTAACGAATCGACATATTCTGCTACTCTATAGCTTGTCTAAGGGTTAACTTTTTAATTAAAAAAATCTTAGTAGCATGCAGTAACATTCCTCGATAGATCCACCCCTTTGCAAATGCGCAATGCTAGCCCATGAAGATCGGCTAACATGGACGTGTAATGTCTAACCATAGTGAACAATAAACCAAGATCATCGTAACTAATCGACAAAACACGCTACTCTGTAGCTTGGCTAAGGGTTAACTTTTTAATTAAAAAAATCTTAGTAGTATGAAGTAATCTTCCTCGATAGATCCACCCCTTTGCAAATGCCCAATGCTAGCCCATGAAGATCGGCTAACAATGACGTGTAATGTCTAACCATAGTGAATAGTAAACCGTGATCAGCGTAACAAATCGACATATTCTGCTACTCTGCAGCTTGGCTAAGGGATAACTTTTTAATTAAAAAAATCTTACTAGTATGCAATAATATTCCTCGATAGATCCACCCCTTTTCAAATGCTCAATGCTAGCCCATGACGATCGGCTAACACGGACGTGTAATGTCTAACCATAGTGAACAATAAACCAAGATCATCGTAACTAATCGACAAAACACGCTACTCTGTAGCTTGGCTAAGGGTTAACTTTTTAATTAAAAAAATCTTACTAGTATGCAATAATATTCCTCGATAGATCCACCCCTTTGCAAATGCCCAATGCTAGCCCATGAAGATCGGCTAACATGGACGTGTAATGTCTAACCATAGTGAATAGTAAACCATGATCACCCTAACGAATCGACATATTCTGCTACTCTATAGCTTGTCTAAGGGTTAACTTTTTAATTAAAAAAATCTTACTAGTATGCAATAATATTCCTCGATAGATCCACCCCTTTTCAAATGCTCAATGCTAGCCCATGACGATCGGCTAACACGGACGTGTAATGTCTAACCATAGTGAACAATAAACCAAGATCATCGTAACTAATCGACAAAACACGCTACTCTGTAGCTTGGCTAAGGGTTAACTTTTTAATTAAAAAAATCTTACTAGTATGCAATAATATTCCTCGATAGATCCACCCCTTTGCAAATGCCCAATGCTAGCCCATGAAGATCGGCTAACATGGACGTGTAATGTCTAACCATAGTGAATAGTAAACCATGATCACCCTAACGAATCGACATATTCTGCTACTCTATAGCTTGTCTAAGGGTTAACTTTTTAATTAAAAAAATCTTAGTAGCATGCAGTAACATTCCTCGATAGATGCACCCCTTTTCAAATGCCCAATGCTAGCCCATGAAGATCGGCTAACATGGACGTGTAATGTCTAACCATAGTGAATAGTAAACCAAGATCACCCTAACGAATGACATAATGTGCTACTCTGTAGCATGTCTAGGGGTTAACTTTTTAATTAAAAAATCTTACTAGTATGCAATAATATTCCTCGATAGATCCACCCCTTTGCAAATGCCCAATGCTAGCCCATGAAGATCGGCTAACATGGACGTGTAATGTCTAACCATAGTGAATAGTAAACCATGATCACCCTAACGAATCGACATATTCTGCTACTCTATAGCTTGTCTAAGGGTTAACTTTTTAATTAAAAAAATCTTAGTAGCATGCAGTAACATTCCTCGATAGATCCACCCCTTTGCAAATGCGCAATGCTAGCCCATGAAGATCGGCTAACATGGACGTGTAATGTCTAACAATAGTGAACAATAAACCAAGATCATCGTAACTAATCGACAAAACACGCTACTCTGTAGCTTGGCTAAGGGTTAACTTTTTAATTAAAAAAATCTTAGTAGTATGAAGTAATCTTCCTCGATAGATCCACCCCTTTGCAAATGCCCAATGCTAGCCCATGAAGATCGGCTAACAATGACGTGTAATGTCTAACCATAGTGAATAGTAAACCGTGATCAGCGTAACAAATCGACATATTCTGCTACTCTGCAGCTTGGCTAAGGGATAACTTTTTAATTAGAAAAATCTTAGTAGTATGCAGTAATCTCCTCGATAGATCCACCCCTTTCAAATGCCCAATGCTAGCCCACGACGATCGGCTAAGATGGACGTGTAATGTCTAAGCATAGTGAATAGTAAACCAAGATCACCCTAACGAATCGACATATTCTGCTAACCCCTTTGCAAATACTCAATGCTAGCCCATGAAGATCGGCTAACATGGACGTGTAATGTCTAACCTAGGGAATAGTAAACCAAGATCACCCTAACGAATCGACATATTCTGCTAACCCCTTTGCAAATGCCCAATGCTAGCCAATGAAGATCGGCTAACATGGACGTGTAATGTCTAACCATAGTGAATAGTAAACCAAGATCACCCTAACGAATCGACATATTGTGCTACTCTGTAGCTTCGCTAAGGGTTAACTTTTTAATTAAAAAAATCTTACTAGTATGCAATAATATTCCTCGATAGATCCACCCCTTTTCAAATGCTCAATGCTAGCCCATGACGATCGGCTAACACGGACGTGTAATGTCTAACCATAGTGAACAATAAACCAAGATCATCGTAACTAATCGACAAAACACGCTACTCTGTAGCTTGGCTAAGGGTTAACTTTTTAATTAAAAAAATCTTACTAGTATGCAATAATATTCCTCGATAGATCCACCCCTTTGCAAATGCCCAATGCTAGCCCATGAAGATCGGCTGACATGGACGTGTAATGTCTAACCATAGTGAATAGTAAACCAAGATCACCCTAACGAATCGACATATTGTGCTACTCTGTAGCTTCGCTAAGGGTTAACTTTTTAATTAAAAAAATCTTACTAGTATGCAATAATATTCCTCGATAGATCCACCCCTTTTCAAATGCTCAATGCTAGCCCATGACGATCGGCTAACACGGACGTGTAATGTCTAACCATAGTGAACAATAAACCAAGATCATCGTAACTAATCGACAAAACACGCTACTCTGTAGCTTGGCTAAGGGTTAACTTTTTAATTAAAAAAATCTTACTAGTATGCAATAATATTCCTCGATAGATGCACCCCTTTTCAAATGCGCAATGCTAGCCCATGAAGATCGGCTAACATGGACGTGTAATGTCTAACAATAGTGAACAATAAACCAAGATCATCGTAACTAATCGACAAAACACGCTACTCTGTAGCTTGGCTAAGGGTTAACTTTTTAATTAAAAAAATCTTAGTAGTATGAAGTAATCTTCCTCGATAGATCCACCCCTTTGCAAATGCCCAATGCTAGCCCATGAAGATCGGCTAACAATGACGTGTAATGTCTAACCATAGTGAATAGTAAACCGTGATCAGCGTAACAAATCGACATATTCTGCTACTCTGCAGCTTGGCTAAGGGATAACTTTTTAATTAGAAAAATCTTAGTAGTATGCAGTAATCTCCTCGATAGATCCACCCCTTTCAAATGCCCAATGCTAGCCCACGACGATCGGCTAAGATGGACGTGTAATGTCTAAGCATAGTGAATAGTAAACCAAGATCACCCTAACGAATCGACATATTCTGCTAAC
>NW_028294182.1:0-39328 GCF_964341445.2 Mesoplodon mirus | reverse complement strand
GCTTCGCATCCTTTATCTTCGACGGCTGCCGAATTTGTTTTTTGGAAACAAAAAGATATTAAAAACGATGTATTAATACAATCTCATGTGATATGGTGGTATCAGATATTATGGACATGCCTGCTTGGAACGGAATTTACACATGATAACCGGCATAAGTAAACCCTTCGACTATACGATGCTTGCTTCGCAACACGTTTATATAGGATGTTCTAAGACATAACATTGTCAAGCGCTTGGTTTCTCTTTATGCATATCTTATATGCCCTCTGTCATGTCCTATAGACGTTTCAATGTCAAAGCAGTAAATCCTACTGAGTTGAGCAGCTTTAAGAAAAATTCGTCAACTATTCGTTCTACTACGGTTGCTTCAAGTAGCCTGCTATACCACTGATTTGATAATTATCAACATCTTTTTGATGGACAATGTCCTTCAGGGCTGAGTTGGTTTTACATTTATAGAAGAAACCTTGCTCAGTCGCTCTATTGATCTGTATTTCTTTTATTCAGCAGTGTTATTATTAATAGAAGTATTAATCGAAGCTATATAAATTATATTCTGTTAAAATGTACACAGGCCCAGCACAGGAACAAAATCGGGAGCCGTCGTGGATAAAGGATGCAAAGCAATGACCGAGAAATGACGGGTGTGCCAGGATCCGCAGAATATATGAAGGTCATATTATACAAATAGAATAAAAATGAAAAGTGTTACCATTCAGTTCCAACAAGTACCATTTGCGAGATATACTGGCACACCCTTCATATCTCGTTCATTGCTTCGCATCCTTTATCTTCGACGGCTGCCGAATTTGTTTTTTGGAAACAAAAAGATATAAAAACGATGTATTAATACAATCTCATGTGATATGGTGGTATCAGATATTATGGACATGCCCTGCTTGGAACGGAATTTACACATGATAACCGGCATAAGTAAACCCTTCGACTATACGATGCTTGCTTCGCAACACGTTTATATAGGATGTTCTAAGACATAACATTGTCAAGCGCTTGGTTTCTCTTTATGCATATCTTATATGCCCTCTGTCATGTCCTATAGACGTTTAAATGTCAAAGCAGTAAATCCTACTGAGTTGAGCAGCTTTAAGAAAAATTCGTCAACTATTCGTTCTACTACGGTTGCTTCAAGTAGCCTGCTATACCACTGATTTGATAATTATCAACATCTTTTTGATGGACAATGTCCTTCAGGGGCTGAGTTGGTTTTACATTTATAGAAGAAACCTTGCTCAGTCGCTCTATTGATCTGTATTTCTTTTATTCAGCAGTGTTATTATTAATAGAAATATTAATCGAAGCTATATAAATTATATTCTGTTAAAATGTACACAGGCCCAGCACAGGAACAAAATCGGGAGCCGTCGTGGGATAAAGGATGCAAAGCAATGACCGAGAAATGACGGGTGTGCCAGGATCCGCAGAATATATGAAGTCATATTATACAAATAGAATAAAAATGAAAAGTGTTACCATTCAGTTCCAACAAGTACCATTTGCGAGATATACTGGCACACCCTTCATATCTCGTTCATTGCTTCGCATCCTTTATCTTCGACGGCTGCCGAATTTGTTTTTTTGGAAACAAAAAGATATAAAAACGATGTATTAATACAATCTCATGTGATATGGTGGTATCAGATATTATGGACATGCCTGCTTGGAACGGAATTTACACATGATAACCGGCATAAGTAAACCCTTCGACTATACGATGCTTGCTTCGCAACACGTTTATATAGGATGTTCTAAGACATAACATTGTCAAGCGCTTGGTTTCTCTTTATGCATATCTTATATGCCCTCTGTCATGTCCTATAGACGTTTAAATGTCAAAGCAGTAAATCCTACTGAGTTGAGCAGCTTTAAGAAAAATTCGTCAACTATTCGTTCTACTACGGTTGCTTCAAGTAGCCTGCTAAACCACTGATTTGATAATTATCAACATCTTTTTGATGGACAATGTCCTTCAGGGGCTGAGTTGGTTTTACATTTATAGAAGAAACCTTGCTCAGTCGCTCTATTGATCTGTATTTCTTTTATTCAGCAGTGTTATTATTAATAGAAGTATTAATCGAAGGCTATATAAATTATATTCTGTTAAAATGTACACAGGCCCAGCACAGGAACAAAATCGGGAGCCGTCGTGGATAAAGGATGCAAAGCAATGACCGAGAAATGACGGGTGTGCCAGGATCCGCAGAATATATGAAGTCATATTATACAAATAGAATAAAAATGAAAAGTGTTACCATTCAGTTCCAACAAGTACCATTTGCGAGATATACTGGCACACCCTTCATATCTCGTTCATTGCTTCGCATCCTTTATCTTCGACGGCTGCCGAATTTGTTTTTTGGAAACAAAAAGATATAAAAACGATGTATTAATACAATCTCATGTGATATGGTGGTATCAGATATTATGGACATGCCTGCTTGGAGCGGAATTTACACATGATAACCGGCATAAGTAAACCCTTCGACTATACGATGCTTGCTTCGCAACACGTTTATATAGGATGTTCTAAGACATAACATTGTCAAGCGCTTGGTTTCTCTTTATGCATATCTTATATGCCCTCTGTCATGTCCTATAGACGTTTAAATGTCAAAGCAGTAAATCCTACTGAGTTGAGCAGCTTTAAGAAAAATCGTCAACTATTCGTTCTACTACGGTTGCTTCAAGTAGCCTGCTATACCACTGATTTGATAATTATCAACATCTTTTTGATGGACAATGTCCTTCAGGGGCTGAGTTGGTTTTACATTTATAGAAGAAACCTTGCTCAGTCGCTCTATTGATCTGTATTTCTTTTATTCAGCAGTGTTATTATTAATAGAAATATTAATCGAAGCTATATAAATTATATTCTGTTAAAATGTACACAGGCCCAGCACAGGAACAAAATCGGGAGCCGTCGTGGATAAAGGATGCAAAGCAATGACCGAGAAATGACGGGTGTGCCAGGATCCGCAGAATATATGAAGTCATATTATACAAATAGAATAAAAATGAAAAGTGTTACCATTCAGTTCCAACAAGTACCATTTGCGAGATATACTGGCACACCCTTCATATCTCGTTCATTGCTTCGCATCCTTTATCTTCGACGGCTGCCGAATTTGTTTTTTGGAAACAAAAAGATATAAAACGATGTATTAATACAATCTCATGTGATATGGTGTATCAGATATTATGGACATGCCTGCTTGGAACGGAATTTACACATGATAACCGGCATAAGTAAACCCTTCGACTATACGATGCTTGCTTCGCAACACGTTTATATAGGATGTTCTAAGACATAACATTGTCAAGCGCTTGGTTTCTCTTTATGCATATCTTATATGCCCTCTGTCATGTCCTATAGACGTTTCAATGTCAAAGCAGTAAATCCTACTGAGTTGAGCAGCTTTAAGAAAAATTCGTCAACTATTCGTTCTACTACGGTTGCTTCAAGTAGCCTGCTATACCACTGATTTGATAATTATCAACATCTTTTTGATGGACAATGTCCTTCAGGGGCTGAGTTGGTTTTACATTTATAGAAGAAACCTTGCTCAGTCGCTCTATTGATCTGTATTTCTTTTATTCAGCAGTGTTATTATTAATAGAAATATTAATCGAAGCTATATAAATTATATTCTGTTAAAATGTACACAGGCCCAGCACAGGGAACAAAATCGGGAGCCGTCGTGGATAAAGGATGCAAAGCAATGACCGAGAAATGACGGGTGTGCCAGGATCCGCAGAATATATGAAGTCATATTATACAAATAGAATAAAAATGAAAAGTGTTACCATTCAGTTCCAACAAGTACCATTTGCGAGATATACTGGCACACCCTTCATATCTCGTTCATTGCTTCGCATCCTTTATCTTCGACGGCTGCCGAATTTGTTTTTTGGAAACAAAAAGATATAAAAACGATGTATTAATACAATCTCATGTGATATGGTGGTATCAGATATTATGGACATGCCTGCTTGGAACGGAATTTACACATGATAACCGGCATAAGTAAACCCTTCGACTATACGATGCTTGCTTCGCAACACGTTTATATAGGATGTTCTAAGACATAACATTGTCAAGCGCTTGGTTTCTCTTTATGCATATCTTATATGCCCTCTGTCATGTCCTATAGACGTTTAAATGTCAAAGCAGTAAATCCTACTGAGTTGAGCAGCTTTAAGAAAAATTCGTCAACTATTCGTTCTACTACGGTTGCTTCAAGTAGCCTGCTATACCACTGATTTGATAATTATCAACATCTTTTTGATGGACAATGTCCTTCAGGGGCTGAGTTGGTTTTACATTTATAGAAGAAACCTTGCTCAGTCGCTCTATTGATCTGTATTTCTTTTATTCAGCAGTGTTATTATTAATTGAAGTATTAATCGAAGCTATATAAATTATATTCTGTTAAAATGTACACAGGCCCAGCACAGGAACAAAATCGGGAGCCGTCGTGGATAAAGGATGCAAAGCAATGACCGAGAAATGACGGGTGTGCCAGGATCCGCAGAATATATGAAGTCATATTATACAAATAGAATAAAAATGAAAAGTGTTACCATTCAGTTCCAACAAGTACCATTTGCGAGATATACTGGCACACCCTTCATATCTCGTTCATTGCTTCGCATCCTTTATCTTCGACGGCTGCCGAATTTGTTTTTTGGAAACAAAAAGATATAAAAACGATGTATTAATACAATCTCATGTGATATGGTGGTATCAGATATTATGGACATGCTGCTTGGAACGGAATTTACACATGATAACCGGCATAAGTAAACCCTTCGACTATACGATGCTTGCTTCGCAACACGTTTATATAGGATGTTCTAAGACATAACATTGTCAAGCGCTTGGTTTCTCTTTATGCATATCTTATATGCCCTCTGTCATGTCCTATAGACGTTTAAATGTCAAAGCAGTAAATCCTACTGAGTTGAGCAGCTTTAAGAAAAATTCGTCAACTATTCGTTCTACTACGGTTGCTTCAAGTAGCCTGCTATACCACTGATTTGATAATTATCAACATCTTTTTGATGGTCAATGTCCTTCAGGGGCTGAGTTGGTTTTACATTTATAGAAGAAACCTTGCTCAGTCGCTCTATTGATCTGTATTTCTTTTATTCAGCAGTGTTATTATTAATTGAAGTATTAATCGAAGCTATATAAATTATATTCTGTTAAAATGTACACAGGCCCAGCACAGGAACAAAATCGGGAGCCGTCGTGGATAAAGGATGCAAAGCAATGACCGAGAAATGACGGGTGTGCCAGGATCCGCAGAATATATGAAGTCATATTATACAAATAGAATAAAAATGAAAAGTGTTACCATTCAGTTCCAACAAGTACCATTTGCGAGATATACTGGCACACCCTTCATATCTCGTTCATTGCTTCGCATCCTTTATCTTCGACGGCTGCCGAATTTGTTTTTTGGAAACAAAAAGATATAAAAACGATGTATTAATACAATCTCATGTGATATGGTGGTATCAGATATTATGGACATGCCTGCTTGGAACGGAATTTACACATGATAACCGGCATAAGTAAACCCTTCGACTATACGATGCTTGCTTCGCAACACGTTTATATAGGATGTTCTAAGACATAGCATTGTCAAGCGCTTGGTTTCTCTTTATGCATATCTTATATGCCCTCTGTCATGTCCTATAGACGTTTAAATGTCAAAGCAGTAAATCCTACTGAGTTGAGCAGCTTTAAGAAAAATTCGTCAACGATTCGTTCTACTACGGTTGCTTCAAGTAGCCTGCTATACCACTGATTTGATAATTATCAACATCTTTTTGATGGACAATGTCCTTCAGGGGCTGAGTTGGTTTTACATTTATAGAAGAAACCTTGCTCAGTCGCTCTATTGATCTGTATTTCTTTTATTCAGCAGTGTTATTATTAATAGAAATATTAATCGAAGCTATATAAATTATATTCTGTTAAAATGTACACAGGCCCAGCACAGGAACAAAATCGGGAGCCGTCGTGGATAAAGGATGCAAAGCAATGACCGAGAAATGACGGGTGTGCCAGGATCCGCAGAATATATGAAGTCATATTATACAAATAGAATAAAAATGAAAAGTGTTACCATTCAGTTTCCAACAAGTACCATTTGCGAGATATACTGGCACACCCTTCATATCTCGTTCATTGCTTCGCATCCTTTATCTTCGACGGCTGCCGAATTTGTTTTTTGGAAACAAAAAGATATAAAAACGATGTATTAATACAATCTCATGTGATATGGTGGTATCAGATATTATGGACATGCCTGCTTGGAACGGAATTTACACATGATAACCGGCATAAGTAAACCCTTCGACTATACGATGCTTGCTTCGCAACACGTTTATATAGGATGTTCTAAGACATAACATTGTCAAGCGCTTGGTTTCTCTTTATGCATATCTTATATGCCCTCTGTCATGTCCTATAGACGTTTAAATGTCAAAGCAGTAAATCCTACTGAGTTGAGCAGCTTTAAGAAAAATTCGTCAACTATTCGTTCTACTACGGTTGCTTCAAGTAGCCTGCTATACCACTGATTTGATAATTATCAACATCTTTTTGATGGACAATGTCCTTCAGGGGCTGAGTTGGTTTTACATTTATAGAAGAAACCTTGCTCAGTCGCTCTATTGATCTGTATTTCTTTTATTCAGCAGTGTTATTATTAATAGAAATATTAATCGAAGCTATATAAATTATATTCTGTTAAAATGTACACAGGCCCAGCACAGGAACAAAATCGGGAGCCGTCGTGGATAAAGGATGCAAAGCAATGACCGAGAAATGACGGGTGTGCCAGGATCCGCAGAATATATGAAGTCATATTATACAAATAGAATAAAAAATGAAAAGTGTTACCATTCAGTTCCAACAAGTACCATTTGCGAGATATACTGGCACACCCTTCATATCTCGTTCATTGCTTCGCATCCTTTATCTTCGACGGCTGCCGAATTTGTTTTTTGGAAACAAAAAGATATAAAAACGATGTATTAATACAATCTCATGTGATATGGTGGTATCAGATATTATGGACATGCCTGCTTGGAACGGAATTTACACATGATAACCGGCATAAGTAAACCCTTCGACTATACGATGCTTGCTTCGCAACACGTTTATATAGGATGTTCTAAGACATAACATTGTCAAGCGCATGGTTTCTCTTTATGCATATCTTATATGCCCTCTGTCATGTCCTATAGACGTTTCAATGTCAAAGCAGTAAATCCTACTGAGTTGAGCAGCTTTAAGAAAAATTCGTCAACTATTCGTTCTACTACGGTTGCTTCAAGTAGCCTGCTATACCACTGATTTGATAATTATCAACATCTTTTTGATGGACAATGTCCTTCAGGGGCTGAGTTGGTTTTACATTTATAGAAGAAACCTTGCTCAGTCGCTCTATTGATCTGTATTTCTTTTATTCAGCAGTGTTATTATTAATAGAAATATTAATCGAAGCTATATAAATTATATTCTGTTAAAATGTACACAGGCCCAGCACAGGAACAAAATCGGGAGCCGTCGTGGATAAAGGATGCAAAGCAATGACCGAGAAATGACGGGTGTGCCAGGATCCGCAGAATATATGAAGTCATATTATACAAATAGAATAAAAATGAAAAGTGTTACCATTCAGTTCCAACAAGTACCATTTGCGAGATATACTGGCACACCCTTCATATCTCGTTCATTGCTTCGCATCCTTTATCTTCGACGGCTGCCGAATTTGTTTTTGGAAACAAAAAGATATAAAAACGATGTATTAATACAATCTCATGTGATATGGTGGTATCAGATATTATGGACATGCCTGCTTGGAACGGAATTTACACATGATAACCGGCATAAGTAAACCCTTCGACTATACGATGCTTGCTTCGCAACACGTTTATATAGGATGTTCTAAGACATAACATTGTCAAGCGCTTGGTTTCTCTTTATGCATATCTTATATGCCCTCTGTCATGTCCTATAGACGTTTAAATGTCAAAGCAGTAAATCCTACTGAGTTGAGCAGCTTTAAGAAAAATTCGTCAACTATTCGTTCTACTACGGTTGCTTCAAGTAGCCTGCTATACCACTGATTTGATAATTATCAACATCTTTTTGATGGACAATGTCCTTCAGGGGCTGAGTTGGTTTTACATTTATAGAAGAAACCTTGCTCAGTCGCTCTATTGATCTGTATTCTTTTATTCAGCAGTGTTATTATTAATAGAAGTATTAATCGAAGCTATATAAATTATATTCTGTTAAAATGTACACAGGGCCCAGCACAGGAACAAAATCGGGAGCCGTCGTGGATAAAGGATGCAAAGCAATGACCGAGAAATGACGGGTGTGCCAGGATCCGCAGAATATATGAAGTCATATTATACAAATAGAATAAAAAATGAAAAGTGTTACCATTCAGTTCCAACAAGTACCATTTGCGAGATATACTGGCACACCCTTCATATCTCGTTCATTGCTTCGCATCCTTTATCTTCGACGGCTGCCGAATTTGTTTTTTGGAAACAAAAAGATATAAAAACGATGTATTAATACAATCTCATGTGATATGGTGGTATCAGATATTATGGACATGCCTGCTTGGAACGGAATTTACACATGATAACCGGCATAAGTAAACCCTTCGACTATACGATGCTTGCTTCGCAACACGTTTATATAGGATGTTCTAAGACATAACATTGTCAAGCGCTTGGTTTCTCTTTATGCATATCTTATATGCCCTCTGTCATGTCCTATAGACGTTTAAATGTCAAAGCAGTAAATCCTACTGAGTTGAGCAGCTTTAAGAAAAATTCGTCAACTATTCGTTCTACTACGGTTGCTTCAAGTAGCCTGCTATACCACTGATTTGATAATTATCAACATCTTTTTGATGGACAATGTCCTTCAGGGGCTGAGTTGGTTTTACATTTATAGAAGAAACCTTGCTCAGTCGCTCTATTGATCTGTATTTCTTTTATTCAGCAGTGTTATTATTAATAGAAATATTAATCGAAGCTATATAAATTATATTCTGTTAAAATGTACACAGGCCCAGCACAGGAACAAAATCGGGAGCCGTCGTGGATAAAGGATGCAAAGCAATGACCGAGAAATGACGGGTGTGCCAGGATCCGCAGAATATATGAAGTCATATTATACAAATAGAATAAAAATGAAAAGTGTTACCATTCAGTTCCAACAAGTACCATTTGCGAGATATACTGGCACACCCTTCATATCTCGTTCATTGCTTCGCATCCTTTATCTTCGACGGCTGCCGAATTTGTTTTTTGGAAACAAAAAGATATAAAAACGATGTATTAATACAATCTCATGTGATATGGTGGTATCAGATATTATGGACATGCCTGCTTGGAACGGAATTTACACATGATAACCGCATAAGTAAACCCTTCGACTATACGATGCTTGCTTCGCAACACGTTTATATAGGATGTTCTAAGACATAACATTGTCAAGCGCTTGGTTTCTCTTTATGCATATCTTATATGCCCTCTGTCATGTCCTATAGACGTTTCAATGTCAAAGCAGTAAATCCCTACTGAGTTGAGCAGCTTTAAGAAAAATTCGTCAACTATTCGTTCTACTACGGTTGCTTCAAGTAGCCTGCTATACCACTGATTTGATAATTATCAACATCTTTTTGATGGACAATGTCCTTCAGGGGCTGAGTTGGTTTTACATTTATAGAAGAAACCTTGCTCAGTCGCTCTATTGATCTGTATTTCTTTTATTCAGCAGTGTTATTATTAATAGAAATATTAATCGAAGCTATATAAATTATATTCTGTTAAAATGTACACAGGCCCAGCACAGGAACAAAATCGGGAGCCGTCGTGGATAAAGGATGCAAAGCAATGACCGAGAAATGACGGGTGTGCCAGGATTCCGCAGAATATATGAAGTCATATTATACAAATAGAATAAAAATGAAAAGTGTTACCATTCAGTTCCAACAAGTACCATTTGCGAGATATACTGGCACACCCTTCATATCTCGTTCATTGCTTCGCATCCTTTATCTTCGACGGCTGCCGAATTTGTTTTTTGGAAACAAAAAGATATAAAAACGATGTATTAATACAATCTCATGTGATATGGTGGTATCAGATATTATGGACATGCCTGCTTGGAACGGAATTTACACATGATAACCGGCATAAGTAAACCCTTCGACTATACGATGCTTGCTTCGCAACACGTTTATATAGGATGTTCTAAGACATAACATTGTCAAGCGCTTGGTTTCTCTTTATGCATATCTTATATGCCCTCTGTCATGTCCTATAGACGTTTAAATGTCAAAGCAGTAAATCCTACTGAGTTGAGCAGCTTTAAGAAAAATTCGTCAACTATTCGTTCTACTACGGTTGCTTCAAGTAGCCTGCTATACCACTGATTTGATAATTATCAACATCTTTTTGATGGACAATGTCCTTCAGGGGCTGAGTTGGTTTTACATTTATAGAAGAAACCTTGCTCAGTCGCTCTATTGATCTGTATTTCTTTTATTCAGCAGTGTTATTATTAATAGAAGTATTAATCGAAGCTATATAAATTATATTCTGTTAAAATGTACACAGGCCCAGCACAGGAACAAAATCGGGAGCCGTGGTGGATAAAGGATGCAAAGCAATGACCGAGAAATGACGGGTGTGCCAGGATCCGCCGAATATTTCAAGTCATATTATACAAAAATGTTACCATTCAATTCCAACAAGTACCATTTGCGAGAGATGTCATGCATGGAAACAGACAGGTATAAAAAAGATGTATTAATACAATCTTGTGTGATATGGTGGTATCAGATATCGACATGCCTGCTTGGGAGGGAATTTACACATGATAACCGGCATAAGTAAACCCATCGACTATATGATGCTTGCTTCGCAACACGTTTATATAGGATGTTCTAAGACATAACATTGTCAAGCGCTTGGTTTCTCTTTATGCATATCTTATATGCCCTCTGTCATGTCCTATAGACGTTTCAATGTCAAAGCAGTAAATCCTACTGAGTTAAGCAGCCTTAAGAAAAATTCGTCAACGATTCGTTCTACTACGGTTGCTTCAAGTAGCCTGCTATACCACTGATTTGATAATTATCAACATCTTTTTGATGGACAATGTCCTTCAGGGGCTGAGTTGGTTTTACATTTATAGAAGAAACCTTGCTCAGTCGCTCTATTAATCTGTATTTCTTTTATTCAGCAGTGTTATTATTAATAGAAATATTAATCGAAGCTATATAAATTATATTCTGTTAAAATGTACACAGGCCCAGCACAGGAACAAAATCGGGAGCCGTCGTGGATAAAGGATGCAAAGCAATGACCGAGAAATGACGGGTGTGCCAGGATCCGCCGAATATTTCAAGTCATATTATACAAAAATGTTTACCATTCAATTCCAACAAGTACCATTTGCGAGAGATGTCATGCATGGAAACAGACAGGTATAAAAAAGATGTATTAATACAATCTTATGTGATATGGTGGTATCAGATATCGACATGCCTGCTTGGGAGGGAATTTACACATGATAACCAGCATAAGTAAACCCTTCGACTATTACGATGCTTGCTTCGCAACACGTTTATATAGGATGTTCTAAGACATAACATTGTCAAGCGCTTGGTTTCTCTTTATGCATATCTTATATGCCCTCTGTCATGTCCTATAGACGTTTCAATGTCAAAGCAGTAAAATCCTACTGAGTTGAGCAGCTTTAAGAAAAATTCGTCAACGATTCGTTCTACTACGGTTGCTTTAAGTAGCCTGCTATACCACTGATTTGATAATTATCAACATCTTTTTTGATGGACAATCTCCTTCAGGGGCTGAGTTGGTTTTACATTTATAGAAGAAACCTTGCTCAGTCGCTCTATTGATCTGTATTTCTTTTATTCAGCAGTGTTATTATTAATAGAAATATTAATCGAAACTATATAAATTATATTCTGTTAAAATGTACACAGGCCCAGCACAGGAACAAAATCGGGAGCCGTCGTGGATAAAGTATGCAAAGCAATGACCGAGAAATGACGGGTGTGCCAGGATCCGCAGAATATATGAAGTCATATTATACAAATAGAATAAAAATGAAAAGTGTTACCATTCAGTTCCAACAAGTACCATTTGCGAGATATACTGGCACACCCTTCATATCTCGTTCATTGCTTCGCATCCTTTATCTTCGACGGCTGCCGAATTTGTTTTTGGAAACAAAAAGATATAAAAACGATGTATTAATACAATCTCATGTGATATGGTGGTATCAGATATTATGGACATGCCTGCTTGGAACGGAATTTACACATGATAACCGGCATAAGTAAACCCTTCGACTAATACGATGCTTGCTTCGCAACACGTTTATATAGGATGTTCTAAGACATAACATTGTCAAGCGCTTGGTTTCTCTTTATGCATATCTTATATGCCCTCTGTCATGTCCTATAGACGTTTCAATGTCAAAGCAGTAAAATCCTACTGAGTTGAGCAGCTTTAAGAAAAATTCGTCAACGATTCGTTCTACTACGGTTGCTTTAAGTAGCCTGCTATACCACTGATTTGATAATTATCAACATCTTTTTGATGGACAATGTCCTTCAGGGGCTGAGTTGGTTTTACATTTATAGAAGAAACCTTGCTCAGTCGCTCTATTGATCTGTATTTCTTTTATTCAGCAGTGTTATTATTAATAGAAATATTAATCGAAGCTATATAAATTATATTCTGTTAAAATGTACACATGCCCAGCACAGGAACAAAATCGGGAGCCGTCGTGGATAAAGGATGCAAAGCAAATGACCGAGAAATGACGGGTGTGCCAGGATCCGCAGAATATATGAAGTCATATTATACAAATAGAATAAAAATGAAAAGTGTTACCATTCAGTTCCAACAAGTACCATTTGCGAGATATACTGGCACACCCTTCATATCTCGTTCATTGCTTCGCATCCTTTATCTTCGACGGCTGCCGAATTTGTTTTTTGGAAACAAAAAGATATAAAAACGATGCATTAATACAATCTCATGTGATATGGTGGTATCAGATATTATGGACATGCCTGCTTGGAACGGAATTTACACATGATAACCGGCATAAGTAAACCCTTCGACTATACGATGCTTGCTTCGCAACACGTTTATATAGGATGTTCTAAGACATAACATTGTCAAGCGCTTGGTTTCTCTTTATGCATATCTTATATGCCCTCTGTCATGTCCTATAGACGTTTCAATGTCAAAGCAGTAAATCCTACTGAGTTGAGCAGCTTTAAGAAAAATTCGTCAACGATTCGTTCTACTACGGTTGCTTCAAGTAGCCTGCTATACCACTGATTTGATAATTATCAACATCTTTTTGATGACAATGTCCTTCAGGGGCTGAATTGGTTTTTACATTTATAGAAGAAACCTTGCTCAGTCGCTCTATTGATCTGTATTTCTTTTATTCAGCAGTGTTATTATTAATAGAAAATATTAATCGAAGCTATATAAATTATATTCTGTTAAAATGTACACAGGCCCAGCACAGGAACAAAATCGGGAGCCGTGGTGGATAAAGGATGCAAAGCAATGACCGAGAAATGACGGGTGTGCCAGGATCCGCCGAATATTTCAAGTCATATTATACAAAAATGTTACCATTCAATTCCAACAAGTACCATTTGCGAGAGATGTCATGCATGGAAACAGACAGGTATAAAAAAGATGTATTAATACAATCTTGTGTGATATGGTGGTATCAGATATCGACATGCCTGCTTGGGAGGGAATTTACACATGATAACCGGCATAAGTAAACCCATCGACTATATGATGCTTGCTTCGCAACACGTTTATATAGGATGTTCTAAGACATAACATTGTCAAGCGCTTGGTTTCTCTTTATGCATATCTTATATGCCCTCTGTCATGTCCTATAGACGTTTCAATGTCAAAGCAGTAAATCCTACTGAGTTAAGCAGCCTTAAGAAAAATTCGTCAACGATTCGTTCTACTACGGTTGCTTCAAGTAGCCTGCTATACCACTGATTTGATAATTATCAACATCTTTTTGATGGACAATGTCCTTCAGGGGCTGAGTTGGTTTTACATTTATAGAAGAAACCTTGCTCAGTCGCTCTATTAATCTGTATTTCTTTTATTCAGCAGTGTTATTATTAATAGAAATATTAATCGAAGCTATATAAATTATATTCTGTTAAAATGTACAACAGCGCCAACAAAATCGGGAGCCGTCGTGGATAAAGGATGCAAAGCAATGACCGAGAAATGACGGGTGTGCCAGGATCCGCCGAATATTTCAAGTCATATTATACAAAAATGTTACCATTCAATTCCAACAAGTACCATTTGCGAGAGATGTCATGCATGGAAACAGACAGGTATAAAAAAGATGTATTAATACAATCTTATGTGATATGGTGGTATCAGATATCGACATGCCTGCTTGGGAGGGAATTTACACATGATAACCAGCATAAGTAAACCCTTCGACTATACGATGCTTGCTTCGCAACACGTTTATATAGGATGTTCTAAGACATAACATTGTCAAGCGCTTGGTTTCTCTTTATGCATATCTTATATGCCCTCTGTCATGTCCTATAGACGTTTCAATGTCAAAGCAGTAAATCCTACTGAGTTGAGCAGCTTTAAGAAAAATTCGTCAACGATTCGTTCTACTACGGTTGCTTTAAGTAGCCTGCTATACCACTGATTTGATAATTATCAACATCTTTTTGATGGACAATCTCCTTCAGGGGCTGAGTTGGTTTTACATTTATAGAAGAAACCTTGCTCAGTCGCTCTATTGATCTGTATTTCTTTTATTCAGCAGTGTTATTATTAATAGAAATATTAATCGAAACTATATAAATTATATTCTGTTAAAATGTACACAGGCCCAGCACAGGAACAAAATCGGGAGCCGTCGTGGATAAAGTATGCAAAGCAATGACCGAGAAATGACGGGTGTGCCAGGATCCGCAGAATATATGAAGTCATATTATACAAATAGAATAAAAATGAAAAGTGTTACCATTCAGTTCCAACAAGTACCATTTGCGAGATATACTGGCACACCTCATCTCGTTCATTGCTTCGCATCCTTTATCTTCGACGGCTGCCGAATTTGTTTTTTGGAAACAAAAAGATATAAAAACGATGTATTAATACAATCTCATGTGATATGGTGGTATCAGATTATTATGGACATGCCTGCTTGGAACGGAATTTACACATGATAACCGGCATAAGTAAACCCTTCGACTATACGATGCTTGCTTCGCAACACGTTTATATAGGATGTTCTAAGACATAACATTGTCAAGCGCTTGGTTTCTCTTTATGCATATCTTATATGCCCTCTGTCATGTCCTATAGACGTTCAATGTCAAAGCAGTAAATCCTACTGAGTTGAGCAGCTTTAAGAAAAATTCGTCAACGATTCGTTCTACTACGGTTGCTTTAAGTAGCCTGCTATACCACTGATTTGATAATTATCAACATCTTTTTGATGGACAATGTCCTTCAGGGGCTGAGTTGGTTTTACATTTATAGAAGAAACCTTGCTCAGTCGCTCTATTGATCTGTATTTCTTTTATTCAGCAGTGTTATTATTAATAGAAATATTAATCGAAGCTATATAAATTATATTCTGTTAAAATGTACACATGCCCAGCACAGGAACAAAATCGGGAGCCGTCGTGGATAAAGGATGCAAAGCAATGACCGAGAAATGACGGGTGTGCCAGGATCCGCAGAATATATGAAGTCATATTATACAAATAGAATAAAAATGAAAAGTGTTACCATTCAGTTCCAACAAGTACCATTTGCGAGATATACTGGCACACCCTTCATATCTCGTTCATTGCTTCGCATCCTTTATCTTCGACGGCTGCCGAATTTGTTTTTTGGAAACAAAAAGATATAAAAACGATGTATTAATACAATCTCATGTGATATGGTGGTATCAGATATTATGGACATGCCTGCTTGGAACGGAATTTACACATGATAACCGGCATAAGTAAACCCTTCGACTATACGATGCTTGCTTCGCAACACGTTTATATAGGATGTTCTAAGACATAACATTGTCAAGCGCTTGGTTTCTCTTTATGCATATCTTATATGCCCTCTGTCATGTCCTATAGACGTTTCAATGTCAAAGCAGTAAATCCTACTGAGTTGAGCAGCTTTAAGAAAAATTCGTCAACGATTCGTTCTACTACGGTTGCTTCAAGTAGCCTGCTATACCACTGATTTGATAATTATCAACATCTTTTTGATGGACAATGTCCTTCAGGGGCTGAATTGGTTTTACATTTATAGAAGAAACCTTGCTCAGTCGCTCTATTGATCTGTATTTCTTTTATTCAGCAGTGTTATTATTAATAGAAATATTAATCGAAGCTATATAAATTATATTCTGTTAAAATGTACACAGGCCCAGCACAGGAACAAAATCGGGAGCCGTGGTGGATAAAGGATGCAAAGCAATGACCGAGAAATGACGGGTGTGCCAGGATCCGCCGAATATTTCAAGTCATATTATACAAAAATGTTACCATTCAATTCCAACAAGTACCATTTGCGAGAGATGTCATGCATGGAAACAGACAGGTATAAAAAAGATGTATTAATACAATCTTGTGTGATATGGTGGTATCAGATATCGACATGCCTGCTTGGGAGGGAATTTACACATGATAACCGGCATAAGTAAACCCATCGACTATATGATGCTTGCTTCGCAACACGTTTATATAGGATGTTCTAAGACATAACATTGTCAAGCGCTTGGTTTCTCTTTATGCATATCTTATATGCCCTCTGTCATGTCCTATAGACGTTTCAATGTCAAAGCAGTAAATCCTACTGAGTTAAGCAGCCTTAAGAAAAATTCGTCAACGATTCGTTCTACTACGGTTGCTTCAAGTAGCCTGCTATACCACTGATTTGATAATTATCAACATCTTTTTGATGGACAATGTCCTTCAGGGGCTGAGTTGGTTTTACATTTATAGAAGAAACCTTGCTCAGTCGCTCTATTAATCTGTATTTCTTTTATTCAGCAGTGTTATTATTAATAGAAATATTAATCGAAGCTATATAAATTATATTCTGTTAAAATGTACACAGGCCCAGCACAGGAACAAAATCGGGAGCCGTCGTGGATAAAGGATGCAAAGCAATGACCGAGAAATGACGGGTGTGCCAGGATCCGCCGAATATTTCAAGTCATATTATACAAAAATGTTACCATTCAATTCCAACAAGTACCATTTGCGAGAGATGTCATGCATGGAAACAGACAGGTATAAAAAAGATGTATTAATACAATCTTATGTGATATGGTGGTATCAGATATCGACATGCCTGCTTGGGAGGGAATTTACACATGATAACCGGCATAAGTAAACCCATCGACTATATGATGCTTGCTTCGCAACACGTTTATATAGGATGTTCTAAGACATAACATTGTCAAGCGCTTGGTTTCTCTTTATGCATATCTTATATGCCCTCTGTCATGTCCTATAGACTTTTCAATGTCAAAGCAGTAAATCCTACTGAGTTAAGCAGCCTTAAGAAAAATTCGTCAACGATTCGTTCTACTACGGTTGCTTCAAGTAGCCTGCTATACCACTGATTTGATAATTATCAACATCTTTTTGATGGACAATGTCCTTCAGGGGCTGAGTTGGTTTTACATTTATAGAAGAAACCTTGCTCAGTCGCTCTATTGATCTGTATTTCTTTTATTGAGCAGTGTTATTATTAATAGAAATATTAATCGAAGCTATATAAATTATATTCTGTTAAAATGTACACAGGCCCAGCACAGGAACAAAATCGGGAGCCGTCGTGGATAAAGGATGCAAAGCAATGACCGCGAAATGACGGGTGTGCCAGGATCCGCCGAATATTTCAAGTCATATTATACAAAAATCTTACCATTAAATTCCAACAAGTACCATTTGCGAGAGATGTCATGCATGGAAACAGACAGGTATAAAAAAGATGTATTAATACAATCTTATGTGATATGGTGGTATCAGATATCGACATGCCTGCTTGGGAGGGAATTTACACATGATAACCAGCATAAGTAAACCCTTCGACTATACGATGCTTGCTTCGCAACACGTTTATATAGGATGTTCTAAGACATAACATTGTCAAGCGCTTGGTTTCTCTTTATGCATATCTTATATATGCCCTCTGTCATGTCCTATAGACGTTTCAATGTCAAAGCAGTAAATCCTACTGAGTTGAGCAGCTTTAAGAAAAATTCGTCAACGATTCGTTCTACTACGCTTCAAGTAGCCTGCTATACCACTGATTTGATAATTATCAACATCTTTTTGATGGACAATGTCCTTCAGGGGCTCAGTTGGTTTTACATTTATAGAAGAAAACCTTGCTCAGTCGCTCTATTGATCTGTATTTCTTTTATTCAGCAGTGTTATTATTAATAGAAATATTAATCGAAGCTATATAAATTATATTCTGTTAAAATGTACACAGGCCCAGCACAGGAACAAAATCGGGAGCCGTCGTGGATAAAGGATGCAAAGCAATGACCGAGAAATGACGGGTGTGCCAGGATCCGCCGAATATTTCAAGTCATATTATACAAAAATGTTACCATTCAATTCCAACAAGTACCATTTGCGAGAGATGTCATGCATGGGAAACAGACAGGTATAAAAAAGATGTATTAATACAATCTTATGTGATATGGTGGTATCAGATATCGACATGCCTGCTTGGGAGGGAATTTACACATGATAACCGGCATAAGTAACCCATCGACTATATGATGCTTGCTTCGCAACACGTTTATATAGGATGTTCTAAGACATAACATTGTCAAGCGCTTGGTTTCTCTTTATGCATATCTTATATGCCCTCTGTCATGTCCTATAGACGTTTCAATGTCAAAGCAGTAAATCCTACTGAGTTAAGCAGCCTTAAGAAAATTCGTCAACGATTCGTTCTACTACGGTTGCTTCAAGTAGCCTGCTATACCACTGATTTGATAATTATCAACATCTTTTTGATGGACAATGTCCTTCAGGGGCTGAGTTGGTTTTACATTTATAGAAGAAACCTTGCTCAGTCGCTCTATTGATCTGTATTTCTTTTATTCAGCAGTGTTATTATTAAAAAATATTAATCGAAGCTATATAAATTATATTCTGTTAAAATGTACACAGGCCCAGCACAGGAACAAAATCGGGAGCCGTCGTGGATAAAGGATGCAAAGCAATGACCGAGAAATGACGGGTGTGCCAGGATCCGCCGAATATTTCAAGTCATATTATACAAAAATGTTACCATTCAATTCCAACAAGTACCATTTGCGAGAGATGTCATGCATGGAAAACAGACAGGTATAAAAAAGATGTATTAATACAATCTTATGTGATATGGTGGTATCAGATATCGACATGCCTGCTTGGGAGGGAATTTACACATGATAACCGGCATAAGTAAACCCATCGACTATATGATGCTTGCTTCGCAACACGTTTATATAGGATGTTCTAAGACATAACATTGTCAAGCGCTTGGTTTCTCTTTATGCATATCTTATATGCCCTCTGTCATGTCCTATAGACGTTTCAATGTCAAAGCAGTAAATCCTACTGAGTTGAGCAGCTTTAAGAAAAATTCGTCAACGATTCGTTCTACTACGGTTGCTTTAAGTAGCCTGCTATACCACTGATTTGATAATTATCAACATCTTTTTGATGGACAATGTCCTTCAGGGGCTGAGTTGGTTTTACATTTATAGAAGAAACCTTGCTCAGTCGCTCTATTGATCTGTATTTCTTTTATTCAGCAGTGTTATTATTAATAGAAATATTAATCGAAACTATATAAATTATATTCTGTTAAAATGTACACAGGCCCAGCACAGGAACAAAATCGGGAGCCGTCGTGGATAAAGTATGCAAAGCAATGACCGAGAAATGACGGGTGTGCCAGGATCCGCAGAATATATGAAGTCATATTATACAAATAGAATAAAAATGAAAAGTGTTACCATTCAGTTCCAACAAGTACCATTTGCGAGATATACTGGCACACCCTTCATATCTCGTTCATTGCTTCGCATCCTTTATCTTCGACGGCTGCCGAATTTGTTTTTTGGAAACAAAAAGATATAAAAACGATGCATTAATACCATCTCATGTGATATGGTGGTATCAGATATTATGGACATGCCTGCTTGGAACGGAATTTACACATGATAACCGGCATAAGTAAACCCTTCGACTATACGATGCTTGCTTCGCAACACGTTTATATAGGATG
Organism: Mesoplodon mirus; assembly: GCF_964341445.2. NCBI lineage: Eukaryota > Metazoa > Chordata > Mammalia > Artiodactyla > Ziphiidae > Mesoplodon > Mesoplodon mirus. Next base: position 18,880 of record NW_028294182.1, on the reverse strand, counting down.
TTCTAAGACATAACATTGTCAAGCGCTTGGTTTCTCTTTATGCATATCTTATATGCCCTCTGTCATGTCCTATAGACGTTTCAATGTCAAAGCAGTAAATCCTACTGAGTTGAGCAGCTTTAAGAAAAATTCGTCAACGATTCGTTCTACTACGGTTGCTTCAAGTAGCCTGCTATACCACTGATTTGATAATTATCAACATCTTTTTGATGGACAATGTCCTTTAGGGGCTGAGTTGGTTTTACATTTATAGAAGAAACCTTGCTCAGTCGCTCTATTGATCTGTATTTCTTTTATTCAGCAGTGTTATTATTAATAGAAATATTAATCGAAGCTATATAAATTATATTCTGTTAAAATGTACACAGGCCCAGCACAGGAACAAAATCGGGAGCCGTCGTGGATAAAGGATGCAAAGCAATGACCGAGAAATGACGGGTGTGCCAGGATCCGCAGAATATATGAAGTCATATTATACAAATAGAATAAAAATGAAAAGTGTTACCATTCACTTCCAACAAGTACCATTTGCGAGATATACTGGCACACCCTTCATATCTCGTTCATTGCTTCGCATCCTTTATCTTCGACGGCTGCCGAATTTGTTTTTTGGAAACAAAAAGATATAAAAACGATGTATTAATACAATCTCATGTGATATGGTGGTATCAGATATTATGGACATGCCTGCTTGGAACGGAATTTACACATGATAACCGGCATAAGTAAACCCTTCCACTATACGATGCTTGCTTCGCAACACGTTTATATAGGATGTTCTAAGACATAACATTGTCAAGCGCTTGGTTTCTCTTTATGCATATCTTATATGCCCTCTGTCATGTCCTATAGACGTTTCAATGTCAAAGCAGTAAATCCTACTGAGTTGAGCAGCTTTAAGAAAAATTCGTCAACGATTCGTTCTACTACGGTTGCTTCAAGTAGCCTGCTATACCACTGATTTGATAATTATCAACATCTTTTTGATGGACAATGTCCTTTAGGGGCTGAGTTGGTTTTACATTTATAGAAGAAACCTTGCTCAGTCGCTCTATTGATCTGTATTTCTTTTATTCAGCAGTGTTATTATTAATAGAAATATTAATCGAAGCTATATAAATTATATTCTGTTAAAATGTACACAGGCCCAGCACAGGAACAAAATCGGGAGCCGTCGTGGATAAAGGATGCAAAGCAATGACCGAGAAATGACGGGTGTGCCAGGATCCGCAGAATATATGAAGTCATATTATACAAATAGAATAAAAATGAAAAGTGTTACCATTCAGTTCCAACAAGTACCATTTGCGAGATATACTGGCACACCCTTCATATCTCGTTCATTGCTTCGCATCCTTTATCTTCGACGGCTGCCGAATTTGTTTTTTGGAAACAAAAAGATATAAAAACGATGTATTAATACAATCTCATGTGATATGGTGGTATCAGATATTATGGACATGCCTGCTTGGAACGGAATTTACACATGATAACCGGCATAAGTAAACCCTTCGACTATACGATGCTTGCTTCGCAACACGTTTATATAGGATGTTCTAAGACATAACATTGTCAAGCGCTTGGTTTCTCTTTATGCATATCTTATATGCCCTCTGTCATGTCCTATAGACGTTTCAATGTCAAAGCAGTAAATCCTACTGAGTTGAGCAGCTTTAAGAAAAATTCGTCAACGATTCGTTCTACTACGGTTGCTTTAAGTAGCCTGCTATACCACTGATTTGATAATTATCAACATCTTTTTGATGGACAATGTCCTTCAGGGGCTGAGTTGGTTTTACATTTATAGAAGAAACCTTGCTCAGTCGCTCTATTGATCTGTATTTCTTTTATTCAGCAGTGTTATTATTAATAGAAATATTAATCGAAGCTATATAAATTATATTCTGTTAAAATGTACACAGGCCCAGCACAGGAACAAAATCGGGAGCCGTCGTGGATAAAGGATGCAAAGCAATGACCGAGAAATGACGGGTGTGCCAGGATCCGCAGAATATATGAAGTCATTTTATACAAATAGAATAAAAATGAAAAGTGTTACCATTCAGTTCCAACAAGTACCATTTGCGAGATATACTGGCACACCCTTCATATCTCGTTCATTGCTTCGCATCCTTTATCTTCGACGGCTGCCGAATTTGTTTTTTGGAAACAAAAAGATATAAAAACGATGTATTAATACAATCTCATGTGATATGGTGGTATCAGATATTATGGACATGCCTGCTAGGGAGGGAATTTACACATGATAACCGGCATAAGTAAACCCTTCGACTATACGATGCTTGCTTCGCAACACGTTTATATAGGATGTTCTAAGACATAACATTGTCAAGCGCTTGGTTTCTCTTTATGCATATCTTATATGCCCTCTGTCATGTCCTATAGACGTTTCAATGTCAAAGCAGTAAATCCTACTGAGTTGAGCAGCTTTAAGAAAAATTCGTCAACGATTCGTTCTACTACGGTTGCTTCAAGTAGCCTGCTATACCACTGATTTGATAATTATCAACATCTTTTTGATGGACAATGTCCTTCAGGGGCTGAGTTGGTTTTACATTTATAGAAGAAACCTTGCTCAGTCGCTCTATTGATCTGTATTTCTTTTATTCAGCAGTGTTATTATTAATAGAAATATTAATCGAAGCTATATAAATTATATTCTGTTAAAATGTACACAGGCCCAGCACAGGAACAAAATCGGGAGCCGTCGTGGATAAAGGATGCAAAGCAATGACCGAGAAATGACGGGTGTGCCAGGATCCGCAGAATATATGAAGTCATATTATACAAATAGAATAAAAATGAAAAGTGTTACCATTCAGTTCCAACAAGTACCATTTGCGAGATATACTGGCACACCCTTCATATCTCGTTCATTGCTTCGCATCCTTTATCTTCGACGGCTGCCGAATTTGTTTTTTGGAAACAAAAAGATATAAAAACGATGTATTAATACAATCTCATGTGATATGGTGGTATCAGATATTATGGACATGCCTGCTTGGAACGGAATTTACACATGATAACCGGCATAAGTAAACCCTTCGACTATACGATGCTTGCTTCGCAACACGTTTATATAGGATGTTCTAAGACATAACATTGTCAAGCGCTTGGTTTCTCTTTATGCATATCTTATATGCCCTCTGTCATGTCCTATAGACGTTTCAATGTCAAAGCAGTAAATCCTACTGAGTTGAGCAGCTTTAAGAAAAATTCGTCAACGATTCGTTCTACTACGGTTGCTTTAAGTAGCCTGCTATACCACTGATTTGATAATTATCAACATCTTTTTGATGGACAATGTCCTTCAGGGGCTGAGTTGGTTTTACATTTATAGAAGAAACCTTGCTCAGTCGCTCTATTGATCTGTATTTCTTTTATTCAGCAGTGTTATTATTAATAGAAATATTAATCGAACCTATATAAATTATATTCTGTTAAAATGTACACAGGCCCAGCACAGGAACAAAATCGGGAGCCGTCGTGGATAAAGGATGCAAAGCAATGACCGAGAAATGACGGGTGTGCCAGGATCCGCAGAATATATGAAGTCATATTATACAAATAGAATAAAAATGAAAAGTGTTACCATTCAGTTCCAACAAGTACCATTTGCGAGATATACTGGCACACCCTTCATATCTCGTTCATTGCTTCGCATCCTTTATCTTCGACGGCTGCCGAATTTGTTTTTTGGAAACAAAAAGATATAAAAACGATGTATTAATACAATCTCATGTGATATGGTGGTATCAGATATTATGGACATGCCTGCTAGGGAGGGAATTTACACATGATAACCGGCATAAGTAAACCCTTCGACTATACGATGCTTGCTTCGCAACACGTTTATATAGGATGTTCTAAGACATAACATTGTCAAGCGCTTGGTTTCTCTTTATGCATATCTTATATGCCCTCTGTCATGTCCTATAGACGTTTCAATGTCAAAGCAGTAAATCCTACTGAGTTGAGCAGCTTTAAGAAAAATTCGTCAACGATTCGTTCTACTACGGTTGCTTCAAGTAGCCTGCTATACCACTGATTTGATAATTATCAACATCTTTTTGATGGACAATGTCCTTCAGGGGCTGAGTTGGTTTTACATTTATAGAAGAAACCTTGCTCAGTCGCTCTATTGATCTGTATTTCTTTTATTCAGCAGTGTTATTATTAATAGAAATATTAATCGAAGCTATATAAATTATATTCTGTTAAAATGTACACAGGCCCAGCACAGGAACAAAATCGGGAGCCGTCGTGGATAAAGGATGCAAAGCAATGACCGAGAAATGACGGGTGTGCCAGGATCCGCAGAATATATGAAGTCATATTATACAAATAGAATAAAAATGAAAAGTGTTACCATTCAGTTCCAACAAGTACCATTTGCGAGATATACTGGCACACCCTTCATATCTCGTTCATTGCTTCGCATCCTTTATCTTCGACGGCTGCCGAATTTGTTTTTTGGAAACAAAAAGATATAAAAACGATGTATTAATACAATCTCATGTGATATGGTGGTATCAGATATTATGGACATGCCTGCTTGGAACGGAATTTACACATGATAACCGGCATAAGTAAACCCTTCGACTATACGATGCTTGCTTCGCAACACGTTTATATAGGATGTTCTAAGACATAACATTGTCAAGCGCTTGGTTTCTCTTTATGCATATCTTATATGCCCTCTGTCATGTCCTATAGACGTTTCAATGTCAAAGCAGTAAATCCTACTGAGTTGAGCAGCTTTAAGAAAAATTCGTCAACGATTCGTTCTACTACGGTTGCTTTAAGTAGCCTGCTATACCACTGATTTGATAATTATCAACATCTTTTTGATGGACAATGTCCTTCAGGGGCTGAGTTGGTTTTACATTTATAGAAGAAACCTTGCTCAGTCGCTCTATTGATCTGTATTTCTTTTATTCAGCAGTGTTATTATTAATAGAAATATTAATCGAAGCTATATAAATTATATTCTGTTAAAATGTACACAGGCCCAGCACAGGAACAAAATCGGGAGCCGTCGTGGATAAAGGATGCAAAGCAATGACCGAGAAATGACGGGTGTGCCAGGATCCGCAGAATATATGAAGTCATATTATACAAATAGAATAAAAATGAAAAGTGTTACCATTCAGTTCCAACAAGTACCATTTGCGAGATATACTGGCACACCCTTCATATCTCGTTCATTGCTTCGCATCCTTTATCTTCGACGGCTGCCGAATTTGTTTTTTGGAAACAAAAAGATATAAAAACGATGTATTAATACAATCTCATGTGATATGGTGGTATCAGATATTATGGACATGCCTGCTTGGAACGGAATTTACACATGATAACCGGCATAAGTAAACCCTTCGACTATACGATGCTTGCTTCGCAACACGTTTATATAGGATGTTCTAAGACATAACATTGTCAAGCGCTTGGTTTCTCTTTATGCATATCTTATATGCCCTCTGTCATGTCCTATAGACGTTTCAATGTCAAAGCAGTAAATCCTACTGAGTTGAGCAGCTTTAAGAAAAATTCGTCAACGATTCGTTCTACTACGGTTGCTTTAAGTAGCCTGCTATACCACTGATTTGATAATTATCAACATCTTTTTGATGGACAATGTCCTTCAGGGGCTGAGTTGGTTTTACATTTATAGAAGAAACCTTGCTCAGTCGCTCTATTGATCTGTATTTCTTTTATTCAGCAGTGTTATTATTAATAGAAATATTAATCGAAGCTATATAAATTATATTCTGTTAAAATGTACACAGGCCCAGCACAGGAACAAAATCGGGAGCCGTCGTGGATAAAGGATGCAAAGCAATGACCGAGAAATGACGGGTGTGCCAGGATCCGCAGAATATATGAAGTCATATTATACAAATAGAATAAAAATGAAAAGTGTTACCATTCAGTTCCAACAAGTACCATTTGCGAGATATACTGGCACACCCTTCATATCTCGTTCATTGCTTCGCATCCTTTATCTTCGACGGCTGCCGAATTTGTTTTTTGGAAACAAAAAGATATAAAAACGATGTATTAATACAATCTCATGTGATATGGTGGTATCAGATATTATGGACATGCCTGCTTGGAACGGAATTTACACATGATAACCGGCATAAGTAAACCCTTCGACTATACGATGCTTGCTTCGCAACACGTTTATATAGGATGTTCTAAGACATAACATTGTCAAGCGCTTGGTTTCTCTTTATGCATATCTTATATGCCCTCTGTCATGTCCTATAGACGTTTCAATGTCAAAGCAGTAAATCCTACTGAGTTGAGCAGCTTTAAGAAAAATTCGTCAACGATTCGTTCTACTACGGTTGCTTTAAGTAGCCTGCTATACCACTGATTTGATAATTATCAACATCTTTTTGATGGACAATGTCCTTCAGGGGCTGAGTTGGTTTTACATTTATAGAAGAAACCTTGCTCAGTCGCTCTATTGATCTGTATTTCTTTTATTCAGCAGTGTTATTATTAATAGAAATATTAATCGAAGCTATATAAATTATATTCTGTTAAAATGTACACAGGCCCAGCACAGGAACAAAATCGGGAGCCGTCGTGGATAAAGGATGCAAAGCAATGACCGAGAAATGACGGGTGTGCCAGGATCCGCAGAATATATGAAGTCATATTATACAAATAGAATAAAAATGAAAAGTGTTACCATTCAGTTCCAACAAGTACCATTTGCGAGATATACTGGCACACCCTTCATATCTCGTTCATTGCTTCGCATCCTTTATCTTCGACGGCTGCCGAATTTGTTTTTTGGAAACAAAAAGATATAAAAACGATGTATTAATACAATCTCATGTGATATGGTGGTATCAGATATTATGGACATGCCTGCTTGGAACGGAATTTACACATGATAACCGGCATAAGTAAACCCTTCGACTATACGATGCTTGCTTCGCAACACGTTTATATAGGATGTTCTAAGACATAACATTGTCAAGCGCTTGGTTTCTCTTTATGCATATCTTATATGCCCTCTGTCATGTCCTATAGACGTTTCAATGTCAAAGCAGTAAATCCTACTGAGTTGAGCAGCTTTAAGAAAAATTCGTCAACGATTCGTTCTACTACGGTTGCTTTAAGTAGCCTGCTATACCACTGATTTGATAATTATCAACATCTTTTTGATGGACAATGTCCTTCAGGGGCTGAGTTGGTTTTACATTTATAGAAGAAACCTTGCTCAGTCGCTCTATTGATCTGTATTTCTTTTATTCAGCAGTGTTATTATTAATAGAAATATTAATCGAAGCTATATAAATTATATTCTGTTAAAATGTACACAGGCCCAGCACAGGAACAAAATCGGGAGCCGTCGTGGATAAAGGATGCAAAGCAATGACCGAGAAATGACGGGTGTGCCAGGATCCGCAGAATATATGAAGTCATATTATACAAATAGAATAAAAATGAAAAGTGTTACCATTCAGTTCCAACAAGTACCATTTGCGAGATATACTGGCACACCCTTCATATCTCGTTCATTGCTTCGCATCCTTTATCTTCGACGGCTGCCGAATTTGTTTTTTGGAAACAAAAAGATATAAAAACGATGTATTAATACAATCTCATGTGATATGGTGGTATCAGATATTATGGACATGCCTGCTTGGAACGGAATTTACACATGATAACCGGCATAAGTAAACCCTTCGACTATACGATGCTTGCTTCGCAACACGTTTATATAGGATGTTCTAAGACATAACATTGTCAAGCGCTTGGTTTCTCTTTATGCATATCTTATATGCCCTCTGTCATGTCCTATAGACGTTTCAATGTCAAAGCAGTAAATCCTACTGAGTTGAGCAGCTTTAAGAAAAATTCGTCAACGATTCGTTCTACTACGGTTGCTTCAAGTAGCCTGCTATACCACTGATTTGATAATTATCAACATCTTTTTGATGGACAATGTCCTTCAGGGGCTGAGTTGGTTTTACATTTATAGAAGAAACCTTGCTCAGTCGCTCTATTGATCTGTATTTCTTTTATTCAGCAGTGTTATTATTAATAGAAATATTAATCGAAGCTATATAAATTATATTCTGTTAAAATGTACACAGGCCCAGCACAGGAACAAAATCGGGAGCCGTCGTGGATAAAGGATGCAAAGCAATGACCGAGAAATGACGGGTGTGCCAGGATCCGCAGAGTATATGAAGTCATATTATACAAATAGAATAAAAATGAAAAGTGTTACCATTCAGTTCCAACAAGTACCATTTGCGAGATATACTGGCACACCCTTCATATCTCGTTCATTGCTTCGCATCCTTTATCTTCGACGGCTGCCGAATTTGTTTTTTGGAAACAAAAAGATATAAAAACGATGTATTAATACAATCTCATGTGATATGGTGGTATCAGATATTATGGACATGCCTGCTTGGGAGGGAATTTACACATGATAACCGGCATAAGTAAACCCATCGACTATATGATGCTTGCTTCGCAACACGTTTATATAGGATGTTCTAAGACATAACATTGTCAAGCGCTTGGTTTCTCTTTATGCATATCTTATATGCCCTCTGTCATGTCCTATAGACGTTTCAATGTCAAAGCAGTAAATCCTACTGAGTTAAGCAGCCTTAAGAAAAATTCGTCAACGATTCGTTCTACTACGGTTGCTTCAAGTAGCCTGCTATACCACTGATTTGATAATTATCAACATCTTTTTGATGGACAATGTCCTTCAGGGGCTCAGTTGGTTTTACATTTATAGAAGAAACCTTACTCAGTCGCTCTATTGATCTGTATTTCTTTTATTCAGCAGTGTTATTATTAATAGAAATATTAATCGAAGCTATATAAATTATATTCTGTTAAAATGTACACAGGCCCAGCACAGGAACAAAATCGGGAGCCGTCGTGGATAAAGGATGCAAAACAATGACCGAGAAATGACGGGTGTGCCAGGATCCGCAGAATATATGAAGTCATATTATACAAATAGAATAAAAATGAAAAGTGTTACCATTCATAATGTTGAATTTCATTTTTAACTACCTATTTCTGTAGTATTTCTGTCGCATCGAAGCCAGCGTCTTGCTCGTACTGAACGAGATCACAACAACTGCGCCACAATAAACTACGTACTTAGTGAAATACTAATATTTGAGCTTCTGAAGTCTGGTGTAAAAATTTTATTGCATAAATTTCTCAGAAAATCAATTAGACTGGTGACAAATCTCGTCCAGAATCGACTTTTTCTCGAATCAATAATATTTGCTCTTGCTGATTTGTTGATCAATCGTACATCATGTTTATAATCAATTTTTATGAAAACCAACGAAAAATGGTCTCAAGGCTATCATCAAAGAAATGCATGCTGTTATTCCTATCACTAATATAATTATATCCTTTAAATATATATATATTTTTTAAATATTCAATTGTCTAAAAAAGGTCTATTCCAACATCTTTATGCGATACGAGGACTATTCTACTACAAAATCTGTCTAAAAGGAAACAGTGACTATCGAATCTAATTCTGCTTGCATAAAATATTAAAGAAAGCCGTACATTTCGTTTTCTTCGATTTTTTTCCATAAAAATTCATCTATCTAACTCGACGGCTTGGTGATTCTAGGATACCCCATAATATCTAGAGATAGCTCAAGGATTCGGTTGTATTCACTGTCGTCGTCGTCATCATATTTACAATTTCGATTGTGATCTGTACATTTCCTACGACAAGCGTATGAATCTATCGCCTGTACTGAACGCTCATTTTCTACAATGTTGCCGACCACGTCAATATATTCTTCATCATCGAGATTATTGTAGTAGCTGCTCGATAAGTCCACAGATATTTCTAGTCCGTCATGATTTTCGACCGGCTTCCAATTCTGAAGCGCCTGAGAGTAGTCCGTAGAAGTGTCGACCTTAGGCGGTATGACGATGTTGTCCTACAAGATGAAGAACCTTAAACTGATTTATTCTAGATAATATTAAATTACAGTTGATCACCCCTCCATTCTCAGAATCTATAGAACGTTTCAAGCTTTTTTTGTTTTGTCTGTTACAGAAATAGGTAGTTAAAAATGAAATTCAACATTATAAATTAACCGCAGCTTCAGCTTAGCTTGGGTTTAAGGCCGATTTGGGCACCCAAGATCATCCCGATAACGGGTGAGTGCTGATAGCGTTGATAAAAGTAAAATAAAAGCACGCTGAGAGAAAGGCAAAGCGAGGGGCACGGATGGTGTAATGGATAACTTGGTGACCCCCCGGAAAGGGAAATCATCGGGTTGGAAGTTCGCACCGCCCCCAAGTTTTGCAAATATCTCAGTGTCTTCTTAGCGGTTGTTACCATTCAGTTCCAACAAGTACCATTTGCGAGATATACTGGCACACCCTTCATATCTCGTTCATTGCTTCGCATCCTTTATCTTCGACGGCTGCCGAATTTGTTTTTTGGAAACAAAAAGATATAAAAACGATGTATTAATACAATCTCATGTGATATGGTGGTATCAGATATTATGGACATGCCTGCTAGGGAGGGAATTTACACATGATAACCGGCATAAGTAAACCCTTCGACTATACGATGCTTGCTTCGCAACACGTTTATATAGGATGTTCTAAGACATAACATTGTCAAGCGCTTGGTTTCTCTTTATGCATATCTTATATGCCCTCTGTCATGTCCTATAGACGTTTCAATGTCAAAGCAGTAAATCCTACTGAGTTGAGCAGCTTTAAGAAAAATTCGTCAACGATTCGTTCTACTACGGTTGCTTCAAGTAGCCTGCTATACCACTGATTTGATAATTATCAACATCTTTTTGATGGACAATGTCCTTCAGTGGCCGAGGTGGTTTTACATTTATAGAAGAAACCTTGCTCAGTCGCTCTATTGATCTGTATTTCTTTTATTCAGCAGTGTTATTATTAATAGAAATATTAATCGAAGCTATATAAATTATATCCTGTTAAAATGTACACAGGCCCAGCACAGGAACAAAATCGGGAGCCGTCGTGGATAAAGGATGCAAAGCAATGACCGAGAAATGACGGGTGTGCCAGGATCCGCCGAATATTTCAAGTCATATTATACAAAAATGTTACCATTCAATTCCAACAAGTACCATTTGCGAGAGATGTCATGCATGGAAACAGACAGGTATAAAAAAGATGTATTAATACAATCTTATGTGATATGGTGGTATCAGATATCGACATGCCTGCTTGGGAGGGAATTTACACATGATAACCGGCATAAGTAAACCCATCGACTATATGATGCTTGCTTCGCAACACGTTTATATAGGATGTTCTAAGACATAACATTGTCAAGCGCTTGGTTTCTCTTTATGCATATCTTATATGCCCTCTGTCATGTCCTATAGACGTTTCAATGTCAAAGCAGTAAATCCTACTGAGTTAAGCAGCCTTAAGAAAAATTCGTCAACGATTCGTTCTACTACGGTTGCTTCAAGTAGCCTGCTATACCACTGATTTAATAATTATCAACATCTTTTTGATGGACAATGTCCTTCAGGGGCTGAGTTGGTTTTACATTTATAGAAGAAACCTTGCTCAGTCGCTCTATTGATCTGTATTTCTTTTATTCAGCAGTGTTATTATTAATAGAAATATTAATCGAAGCTATATAAATTATATTCTGTTAAAATGTACACAGGCCCAGCACAGGAACAAAATCGGGAGCCGTCGTGGATAAAGGATGCAAAGCAATGACCGAGAAATGACGGGTGTGCCAGGATCCGCCGAATATTTCAAGTCATATTATACAAAAATGTTACCATTCAATTCCAACAAGTACCATTTGCGAGAGATGTCATGCATGGAAACAGACAGGTATAAAAAAGATGTATTAATACAATCTTATGTGATATGGTGGTATCAGATATCGACATGCCTGCTTGGGAGGGAATTTACACATGATAACCGGCATAAGTAAACCCATCGACTATATGATGCTTGCTTCGCAACACGTTTATATAGGATGTTCTAAGACATAACATTGTCAAGCGCTTGGTTTCTCTTTATGCATATCTTATATGCCCTCTGTCATGTCCTATAGACGTTTCAATGTCAAAGCAGTAAATCCTACTGAGTTAAGCAGCCTTAAGAAAAATTCGTCAACGATTCGTTCTACTACGGTTGCTTCAAGTAGCCTGCTATACCACTGATTTGATAATTATCAACATCTTTTTGATGGACAATGTCCTTCAGGGGCTGAGTTGGTTTTACATTTATAGAAGAAACCTTGCTCAGTCGCTCTATTGATCTGTATTTCTTTTATTCAGCAGTGTTATTATTAATAGAAATATTAATCGAAGCTATATAAATTATATTCTGTTAAAATGTACACAGGCCCAGCACAGGAACAAAATCGGGAGCCGTCGTGGATAAAGGATGCAAAGCAATGACCGAGAAATGACGGGTGTGCCAGGATCCGCCGAATATTTCAAGTCATATTATACAAAAATGTTACCATTCAATTCCAACAAGTACCATTTGCGAGAGATGTCATGCATGGAAACAGACAGGTATAAAAAAGATGTATTAATACAATCTTATGTGATATGGTGGTATCAGATATCGACATGCCTGCTTGGGAGGGAATTTACACATGATAACCGGCATAAGTAAACCCATCGACTATATGATGCTTGCTTCGCAACACGTTTATATAGGATGTTCTAAGACATAACATTGTCAAGCGCTTGGTTTCTCTTTATGCATATCTTATATGCCCTCTGTCATGTCCTATAGACGTTTCAATGTGAAAGCAGTAAATCCTACTGAGTTAAGCAGCCTTAAGAAAAATTCGTCAACGATTGGTTCTACTACGGTTGCTTCAAGTAGCCTGCTATACCACTGATTTGATAATTATCAACATCTTTTTGATGGACAATGTCCTTCAGGGGCTCAGTTGGTTTTACATTTATAGAAGAAACCTTGCTCAGTCGCTCTATTGATCTGTATTTCTTTTATTCAGCAGTGTTATTATTAATAGAAATATTAATCGAAGCTATATAAATTATATTCTGTTAAAATGTACACAGGCCCAGCACAGGAACAAAATCGGGAGCCGTCGTGGATAAAGGATGCAAAGCAATGACCGAGAAATGACGGGTGTGCCAGGATCCGCCGAATATTTCAAGTCATATTATACAAAAATGTTACCATTCAATTCCAACAAGTACCATTTGCGAGAGATGTCATGCATGGAAACAGACAGGTATAAAAAAGATGTATTAATACAATCTTATGTGATATGGTGGTATCAGATATCGACATGCCTGCTTGGGAGGGAATTTACACATGATAACCGGCATAAGTAAACCCATCGACTATATGATGCTTGCTTCGCAACACGTTTATATAGGATGTTCTAAGACATAACATTGTCAAGCGCTTGGTTTCTCTTTATGCATATCTTATATGCCCTCTGTCATGTCCTATAGACGTTTCAATGTCAAAGCAGTAAATCCTACTGAGTTAAGCAGCCTTAAGAAAAATTCGTCAACGATTAGTTCTACTACGGTTGCTTCAAGTAGCCTGCTATACCACTGATTTGATAATTATCAACATCTTTTTGATGGACAATGTCCTTCAGGGGCTGAGTTGGTTTTACATTTATAGAAGAAACCTTGCTCAGTCGCTCTATTGATCTGTATTTCTTTTATTCAGCAGTGTTATTATTAATAGAAATATTAATCGAAGCTATATAAATTATATTCTGTTAAAATGTACACAGGCCCAGCACAGGAACAAAATCGGGAGCCGTGGTGGATAAAGGATGCAAAGCAATGACCGAGAAATGACGGGTGTGCCAGGATCCGCCGAATATTTCAAGTCATATTATACAAAAATGTTACCATTCAATTCCAACAAGTACCATTTGCGAGAGATGTCATGCATGGAAACAGACAGGTATAAAAAAGATGTATTAATACAATCTTATGTGATATGGTGGTATCAGATATCGACATGCCTGCTTGGGAGGGAATTTACACATGATAACCGGCATAAGTAAACCCATCGGCTATATGATGCTTGCTTCGCAACACGTTTATATAGGATGTTCTAAGACATAACATTGTCAAGCGCTTGGTTTCTCTTTATGCATATCTTATATGCCCTCTGTCATGTCCTATAGACGTTTCAATGTCAAAGCAGTAAATCCTACTGAGTTGAGCAGCTTTAAGAAAAATTCGTCAACGATTCGTTCTACTACGGTTGCTTTAAGTAGCCTGCTATACCACTGATTTGATAATTATCAACATCTTTTTGATGGACAATGTCCTTCAGGGGCTGAGTTGGTTTTACATTTATAGAAGAAACCTTGCTCAGTCGCTCTATTGATCTGTATTTCTTTTATTCAGCAGTGTTATTATTAATAGAAATATTAATCGAAACTATATAAATTATATTCTGTTAAAATGTACACAGGCCCAGCACAGGAACAAAATCGGGAGCCGTCGTGGATAAAGTATGCAAAGCAATGACCGAGAAATGACGGGTGTGCCAGGATCCGCAGAATATATGAAGTCATATTATACAAATAGAATAAAAATGAAAAGTGTTACCATTCAGTTCCAACAAGTACCATTTGCGAGATATACTGGCACACCCTTCATATCTCGTTCATTGCTTCGCATCCTTTATCTTCGACGGCTGCCGAATTTGTTTTTTGGAAACAAAAAGATATAAAAACGATGCATTAATACCATCTCATGTGATATGGTGGTATCAGATATTATGGACATGCCTGCTTGGAACGGAATTTACACATGATAACCGGCATAAGTAAACCCTTCGACTATACGATGCTTGCTTCGCAACACGTTTATATAGGATGTTCTAAGACATAACATTGTCAAGCGCTTGGTTTCTCTTTATGCATATCTTATATGCCCTCTGTCATGTCCTATAGACGTTTCAATGTCAAAGCAGTAAATCCTACTGAGTTGAGCAGCTTTAAGAAAAATTCGTCAACGATTCGCTCTACTACGGTTGCTTCAAGTAGCCTGCTATACCACTGATTTGATAATTATCAACATCTTTTTGATGGACAATGTCCTTTAGGGGCTGAGTTGGTTTTACATTTATAGAAGAAACCTTGCTCAGTCGCTCTATTGATCTGTATTTCTTTTATTCAGCAGTGTTATTATTAATAGAAATATTAATCGAAGCTATATAAATTATATTCTGTTAAAATGTACACAGGCCCAGCACAGGAACAAAATCGGGAGCCGTCGTGGATAAAGGATGCAAAGCAATGACCGAGAAATGACGGGTGTGCCAGGATCCGCAGAATATATGAAGTCATATTATACAAATAGAATAAAAATGAAAAGTGTTACCATTCACTTCCAACAAGTACCATTTGCGAGATATACTGGCACACCCTTCATATCTCGTTCATTGCTTCGCATCCTTTATCTTCGACGGCTGCCGAATTTGTTTTTTGGAAACAAAAAGATATAAAAACGATGTATTAATACAATCTCATGTGATATGGTGGTATCAGATATTATGGACATGCCTGCTTGGAACGGAATTTACACATGATAACCGGCATAAGTAAACCCTTCCACTATACGATGCTTGCTTCGCAACACGTTTATATAGGATGTTCTAAGACATAACATTGTCAAGCGCTTGGTTTCTCTTTATGCATATCTTATATGCCCTCTGTCACGTCCTATAGACGTTTCAATGTCAAAGCAGTAAATCCTACTGAGTTGAGCAGCTTTAAGAAAAATTCGTCAACGATTCGTTCTACTACGGTTGCTTCAAGTAGCCTGCTATACCACTGATTTGATAATTATCAACATCTTTTTGATGGACAATGTCCTTCAGGGGCTGAGTTGGTTTTACATTTATAGAAGAAACCTTGCTCAGTCGCTCTATTGATCTGTATTTCTTTTATTGAGCAGTGTTATTATTAATAGAAATATTAATCGAAGCTATATAAATTATATTCTGTTAAAATGTACACAGGCCCAGCACAGGAACAAAATCGGGAGCCGTCGTGGATAAAGGATGCAAAGCAATGACCGAGAAATGACGGGTGTGCCAGGATCCGCCGAATATTTCAAGTCATATTATACAAAAATGTTACCATTCAATTCCAACAAGTACCATTTGCGAGAGATGTCATGCATGGAAACAGACAGGTATAAAAAAGATGTATTAATACAATCTTATGTGATATGGTGGTATCAGATATCGACATGCCTGCTTGGGAGGGAATTTACACATGATAACCGGCATAAGTAAACCCATCGACTATATGATGCTTGCTTCGCAACACGTTTATATAGGATGTTCTAAGACATAACATTGTCAAGCGCTTGGTTTCTCTTTATGCATATCTTATATGCCCTCTGTCATGTCCTATAGACTTTTCAATGTCAAAGCAGTAAATCCTACTGAGTTAAGCAGCCTTAAGGAAAATTCGTCAACGATTCGTTCTACTACGGTTGCTTCAAGTAGCCTGCTATACCACTGATTTGATAATTATCAACATCTTTTTGATGGACAATGTCCTTCAGGGGCTGAGTTGGTTTTACATTTATAGAAGAAACCTTGCTCAGTCGCTCTATTGATCTGTATTTCTTTTATTGAGCAGTGTTATTATTAATAGAAATATTAATCGAAGCTATATAAATTATATTCTGTTAAAATGTACACAGGCCCAGCACAGGAACAAAATCGGGAGCCGTCGTGGATAAAGGATGCAAAGCAATGACCGCGAAATGACGGGTGTGCCAGGATCCGCCGAATATTTCAAGTCATATTATACAAAAATGTTACCATTAAATTCCAACAAGTACCATTTGCGAGAGATGTCATGCATGGAAACAGACAGGTATAAAAAAGATGTATTAATACAATCTTATGTGATATGGTGGTATCAGATATCGACATGCCTGCTTGGGAGGGAATTTACACATGATAACCAGCATAAGTAAACCCTTCGACTATACGATGCTTGCTTCGCAACACGTTTATATAGGATGTTCTAAGACATAACATTGTCAAGCGCTTGGTTTCTCTTTATGCATATCTTATATGCCCTCTGTCATGTCCTATAGACGTTTCAATGTCAAAGCAGTAAATCCTACTGAGTTGAGCAGCTTTAAGAAAAATTCGTCAACGATTCGTTCTACTACGGTTGCTTTAAGTAGCCTGCTATACCACTGATTTGATAATTATCAACATCTTTTTGATGGACAATGTCCTTCAGGGGCTGAGTTGGTTTTACATTTATAGAAGAAACCTTGCTCAGTCGCTCTATTGATCTGTATTTCTTTTATTCAGCAGTGTTATTATTAATAGAAATATTAATCGAAACTATATAAATTATATTCTGTTAAAATGTACACAGGCCCAGCACAGGAACAAAATCGGGAGCCGTCGTGGATAAAGTATGCAAAGCAATGACCGAGAAATGACGGGTGTGCCAGGATCCGCAGAATATATGAAGTCATATTATACAAATAGAATAAAAATGAAAAGTGTTACCATTCAGTTCCAACAAGTACCATTTGCGAGATATACTGGCACACCCTTCATATCTCGTTCATTGCTTCGCATCCTTTATCTTCGACGGCTGCCGAATTTGTTTTTTGGAAACAAAAAGATATAAAAACGATGCATTAATACCATCTCATGTGATATAGTGGTATCAGATATTATGGACATGCCTGCTTGGAACGGAATTTACACATGATAACCGGCATAAGTAAACCCTTCGACTATACGATGCTTGCTTCGCAACACGTTTATATAGGATGTTCTAAGACATAACATTGTCAAGCGCTTGGTTTCTCTTTATGCATATCTTATATGCCCTCTGTCATGTCCTATAGACGTTTCAATGTCAAAGCAGTAAATCCTACTGAGTTGAGCAGCTTTAAGAAAAATTCGTCAACGATTCGTTCTACTACGGTTGCTTCAAGTAGCCTGCTATACCACTGATTTGATAATTATCAACATCTTTTTGATGGACAATGTCCTTCAGGGGCTGAGTTGGTTTTACATTTATAGAAGAAACCTTGCTCAGTCGCTCTATTGATCTGTATTTCTTTTATTCAGCAGTGTTATTATTAATAGAAATATTAATCGAAACTATATAAATTATATTCTGTTAAAATGTACACAGGCCCAGCACAGGAACAAAATCGGGAGCCGTCGTGGATAAAGTATGCAAAGCAATGACCGAGAAATGACGGGTGTGCCAGGATCCGCAGAATATATGAAGTCATATTATACAAATAGAATAAAAATGAAAAGTGTTACCATTCAGTTCCAACAAGTACCATTTGCGAGATATACTGGCACACCCTTCATATCTCGTTCATTGCTTCGCATCCTTTATCTTCGACGGCTGCCGAATTTGTTTTTTGGAAACAAAAAGATATAAAAACGATGCATTAATACCATCTCATGTGATATAGTGGTATCAGATATTATGGACATGCCTGCTTGGAACGGAATTTACACATGATAACCGGCATAAGTAAACCCTTCGACTATACGATGCTTGCTTCGCAACACGTTTATATAGGATGTTCTAAGACATAACATTGTCAAGCGCTTGGTTTCTCTTTATGCATATCTTATATGCCCTCTGTCATGTCCTATAGACGTTTCAATGTCAAAGCAGTAAATCCTACTGAGTTGAGCAGCTTTAAGAAAAATTCGTCAACGATTCGTTCTACTACGGTTGCTTCAAGTAGCCTGCTATACCACTGATTTGATAATTATCAACATCTTTTTGATGGACAATGTCCTTTAGGGGCTGAGTTGGTTTTAC